>NC_089814.1:24551590-24599090 GCF_029633855.1 Hoplias malabaricus
GCATCTGCAGTGATGCGGTCACTGTACTGGACAGTCGTGGTGAAGAGAGAGCTGAGCCATAAAGCAAAGCTCTCAATTTACTAATCAGTCTACGTCCACACTCTCACCTATCATGAGCTCTGGGTAATGACTGAAAGAACTAGATCGCAGATACAAGTGGCCAAAAAGAGTTTTCTCCGACGGGTTGCTGGGCGTACTCTCCGTGATCGGGTGAGGAGCTCACTGATTAGGGAGGAGCTCGGAGTAAAGTCACTGCTCCTTCGCATTGAGAGGAGTCATTTGATGTGGTTCGGGCATGTGATGAGGATGCCTCCTGGATGCCTCCCACTGGAGGTATATCAGACATGTCCAACTAGAAGGAGGCCCCAGGGTAGACCAAGGACAGGCTTGAGGGATTATATCTCCCAGCTGGCCTGGGAACGCATGGGGATCCCCCCAGGAGGTATTGTTCAATATTGCTCGCCCTGTTGTGGAAACAATTATGCAGATGTGGAAAAGATGATGATGATGAGGTTGTTTTGGTGTGAAACAGTGAGCTACATTTTGGCGGCCTCCCTGTGTATGGCTGTGTCTTAGAAATTTCTGGACTCTTAAAAAGCCATTAAAGTGATGTTCCGTCAAGCTGAGAATGATCCACTCTGACAAAAGGCTAAAAATGTCTCCAAGGACGAGAAGAATGAATTTGGATGGACACATCTGCCGAGCTGTGGAGCAGAACCGGTTCAGAACCCTGGATATACAGCAAACTTCAGAAAGCAAGTTTAACATGAAAACTGCTTCTGGAGATCTTCTTAGAGTCATCAAAACGTCAGTCTCGCACAACCTGCACATTCACCCCGCCTGGGTTCATGAATAAAGAAGAGTTCTGCTGAGGACTCTGATGGATCTTGTCTTGGCATGAGAGGAGCTCTAAACCCTTTGACTCGTGCCTATTAGTCAGCGACTTAAACCAGGCAGAAAGAGTGAGGATTCCGAGAAAAACAGCTGGAGAATGAACTAAAACCAACAAACAGGCACAGAGATAGAGTGTTTCACACTTATCAGGCGCCTGCGTGACTGTAGTGTTTATAAAGCCAGGATTAGACCTCTCAGTACTGAACAGATCTGCAGTTTACTTGCTTCTACACTCACTGTCAAGTCTCTCAGCTCCACTGACCGTACAGGAGAACTTTGCTGTTTTACAATTACAAACTGAAGTCTATCAGTTGCTTTGCATACTTTGTTTGCCCCCTTTCACCCTGTTCTTCAATGGTCAGGAACCCCACAGGACCACCACAGAGCAGCTATAATTTGGGTGTTGTATCATTTTGAGCACTGCAGTGACACTGACATAGTGGGGGTGTATTAATGTGTGCTGTGCTGTTACGAGTGGATTAGACACAGCAGTGCAGCTGGAGATTTTAAACACTGTGTCCACTCACTGTCCACTCTAGTTGACACACCTACTTTGTTGGTCCACCTTGTAGATGTAAAGTCAGAGGGAGCAGCTCATCTGCTGCTGCACAGTTTGTGCTGTTCGTTCTCTAGTTTTTCATCAGTGGGCACTGAACGCCACTTGGCTGGAAAAATTTTTATTGGTGGACTATTCTCAGTCTAGCAGTAACACTGAGCCATTCAAAACTGTAACAGCACTGCTGTGTCTGATCCACGAGTACCAGCATAACACACACTAATACACCAGCACCACACCAATCACTGCAGAGCAGAGAATGATGCATCATAAAAATCATACCAGCTCTATGGTGGACTTCTGGGGTGTCCTGACCATTAAAGGGGGCAAACAAAGTATGCAAAGAAACTGATGATCTAGACACAAGGAGGTTCTTATAATGTTATTGTTGATCTGTGCATATATTTATATTGAAATACTCTGTATCATCTTTATTTTTGTTACTGCTAAGATTTATATGTTATATTATATGTTGTTAATTGAGCACAATTTTTTAGAGCTCAATTGAGAAATAAGATTCAATTGTATTAGAAGAGTAGTGAATTTAACATATGACTAGTCAGTATAGTTTAAGTGTAACTTAAATATTTGAAATATTATTAGTGATTTAGGACAAATAAGTGGTTCCAAAGTACATAATTATTTCAGCACAATTTAAATATACTTTTTTCACAAGGGATTTATATGTCACTGTGCTTGAGTAATGGAGGCTGCGCCCCTACAGCTAACCATTGCAGAAGGTACGGAGCCCTGCTGACATCCTTCTGAATAAATAAATAAAATAATAAATATGTTGGAACAACTTAGTAACATTAGAATCAAAACATCCCCAAAATCATTTCCTGCCCCATCCAATGCTGTATTGAGATACAAAGCCTCTTTATTTTGTTGCCTGGTGGCAGATAATGAACTAAGAACACAAAGAATGCATAAAGAAAGTAAAATATAGAAGAATGAATAGGGGGTGGACCTGGGGCAAAGTGGCCAGTAGAACACAGGAAGACATGTATTGATCTCTTAATATTCTTTAAAGTGAGTAGGAGCGCTCTCTCTCTCTCTCTCTCTCTCTCTCTCTCTCTCTCTCTCACACACACACACACACACACACACACACACACACACACCCATACACACTCAGATGCACACATAACTGAGTGGATGGTCTCCTCTGGATATAAATAGTCATGGGCCTGATACTTTCACTTACTGAAAGATGTGTACACAAACACACACACGCACACACACTATAAAAAGTGTGTGAAAGGCACCTCTAAAGGTCTGTATCGATTGTCAAATCACAAGGTCGTCATGTCAATTACCTCAGACAAACTTGACCAAGTGGAGGTGAGGTGTGTGTGTGTGAGTTAGTGAGTAGTGGATGGTTGTTGTTTTATTAGGAAGTGTTAATTGGCATGGTGGCGCAGCAGGTAGTGTTGCAGTCGCGCAGCTCAGGGATCCAGGAGGTTGTGGGTTCGAGTTCCGCCCCGGGTGACTGTCTGTGAGGAGTTTGGTGTGTTCTTCCTGTGTCTGTGTCATTTCACCCCATGGTGATTCATAGGTGTGAGTGTGTGTCGCCCTGTGTAGGACTGGTACCCCCTCAAGGGTGTGTTCCTGCCTTGCGCCCAATGATTCTGGCTAGGCTCCGGACCCACAGCGACCCTGAACTGGATAAGTGGTTACAGATAATGAATTAATTAATTTTCTTCCTGAGATCATGAAACAGAGAAAGTGGGAGGAGCTAGAAACTGAATATCATTGACCGTATGCATTGGTGTGTGTGTGTGTGTGTGTGTGTGAGTGTTTGTTTGTCCAGGTAAAGTTGTCTCTGAGGACAAAGCCATTTCCAGAGTTTCACTAAAGGCCCATGCTGGAGCCTGAGCAATAACGGCTTCCTGCAGCTGTAAATAATTCACAAAACAAATAACTTCCAGATCTTCTGTATTGACTGTCACTGCCCAGAGCCTTGTTTTTGGGTCATAACTGAGACCTGAGGCGCAATTAAGAGGAAAGAAAAATGCAAAGCAAGGAAGCCATAACATTGCACAGGTCTAGAGGATCGTAAAAATCGAGCTCAGATGTTAAAGAAGCAGAGATTAGGAGGAAAAGGAAGAGAAGGATGATGAGAGACCCTCCCTGCAGAGGAGCTGTCATACACATTCAGACTCAGCATCTGTTGAGCAATTGCTGTGACTTTAAGAGCCTTGTTTAACATTTAAACATCACTGACCTTCTCCACAATCTGACCTTGCAAACTGCAGCTCTTCTCCAGCAGACCCTCAGGACAGTGGAAGGCATTACAAGATCAGTTACTATATGCTGAGTTGCTTTGCACTTCTAACACATTTTTGAAGTCAAAAAGAAGTGGGATAGAAACATAATGTATCATGTGGAACTGCAGAATTTGTGTGAGATTAAATCTCAGAACTTGCTGGGAAAACCTGGTTGTGTGACCTTTGTGAAGTACTTAACCTTAACCTGGTGAGTCTACAGATAAGTTCACCCTTGTCTGATTTGCTGCTTAAAACTTTGTTAGCACATGGTCATGATGAGGCACGTCTTATCCCACATTCTCGAACAGCACCAGAAAATAACATAGCAAAGCATTAACAGTAATTAACAACTGCCAGGAACACAATAGGAACCCACTAGCAAACACTTACCAACCGATAAATATAGCATAGCAGCCACCTAGCAACAATTAAGCCACTACCTTGAAATCTCCAATGCCACAGCACCCTCTTGGAATATTCCGTTTCAACTCAGATGTCAGAAATTAAAAGTTGGAAGTAGGAAATTTCAACTGGAACAACCCCACAATTAGGATTTCCTACTCGGAATATCAGGGGAGCCTCTCCAACCCTGAGCTCAGAGTTTAAGATGCCTGCCCACATAAGTGGGCTGCCCACAATCAGTGTATCTGAAATGTCTCCGTATTCACTATCCCCGATATAACTCAATATACAGTGTACTATTATAGTGAAGTCAATTTAGGAGGATAGTGAACAATTTCAGACAAGACCTCATATGAGGTTTTCCGAACAGTGCATTGGGTATCCGCTATCATATAGTGTCAGCTATTGTACATGGGTTGTACACTACTAGGACACAATATAGTGAACAGGGTACAATTTTATTGTGTACAAGCAGTAGTATAATGCAGTTTGTTAGTGCTTCTATATGTATATGTGTCTCATTAAATCAGACTTACACATAATACTTTTCAGCTGCTATATGTGGACATGTTTCCATGGTGTAAAATATCTCATGATGTACTGTTATTAACAGGTATAACTAACGACGCTAATCAGGAACAAGCTAACAATGAAAACGTGGGGCACAGAATTTTCTGAAAGTTTAAATTAAATGCGGTCAACTGTGGTGTGACGTCATTCCCAGCTCCTACATTATGAGGAAAATGAAATGCAGCATAACATATGAACTTTGGCAACCACCTATATCTCACATTCACACTAGAGGGAGACAGAGAGACAGATCCATCATTTCCAATGATAGCAGATGATTGTGATCTGTAGCAAATTAAATCATGATATTTTCACACAGTATGAAAGACAGCTGCTGTGTTCAAATGATGTAGTAAACAAATAATTGTCAAAAATGAAGATACAGGTTTTTTATTAGACAGCGATGATATTAAACTGAAAAATTAAACCATTGGACTCATGGGGACACTGTGCACTCCCACTAATGATACCTTAAGAGGCCATGAATACACCCACAAGAGACAAATAGGGCCACCACAAATGGCACCCTAAAAGCTACCTGGGATACCATAGAACCTACCTAGCCACAACCTAGCAACCATCTTAAAGACTGTAAAAAAATGAGTAGTTATACCATAAGAGCCATCTTGGATAAATGTAGTAAAGAAGCTCTTTTACTACATCCTAACAACCACCTGAAACACCATAGCAAACATCCAGCAACACCACACGCATCCTGGCATACTGCGTTAGCTTTGAAACTACACTGTGTTTCCTTCAGGAGTCCTGTGCCGGGGGGATACGTGCTAGGGTGTGGGGTAGACTGTATAAATATGATGTTTTTAAAGCAAAGAAATGCCCTGACCATCCCAGTACCTCCTGACCGCAGCTTTACCTCAAAACTGATGACCTTCAGGTGATGATCAACACCAAAAAGAGGGGGTTTCCTTCAGTCTGCTTTTCTGGATTCTTTTATCCGCAGGATATATTGTTACTCTGGGGGGTTAATTACTACTCTCTCTCTCTCTCTCTCTCTCTCTCTCTCTCTCTCTCTCTCTCACACACACACACACACACACACTCTGCTGCAATACACAGTCTTACTGTAACAACTGGAGTGTCATTCAGTCTGAGTTTAACACAGTATGAAAGAGAGAGAAAGAGGTAAATACTGTCTGTCTGTCTGTCTGTCTCTCTGTCCATCTGTCTATCTTTCTGAAACCTCACCCCTGAGAGTGAGACAGCGACAGTTCTAAAACATTGTGAACTGTATCCAGACTCAGCGGGGTGTGCTTATGAAGGGTATACCTTTATCAAGGTCTGCCAAGAAGACCATACACACACACACACACACACACACACACACAGAGCCAAAAACCCGCCACATTTACAGCAGCTGAAATCAGTCATGGTGTGTGGAGTTTTGGGTTTTGCAATTAAACTCCTAAAACCAAAGAAGCTGGTGAATGAGTTGCTGGATTGAGACTGACCACTAAACCCACCCTCAGTGAAAGACTTCCACTAAACCCACCCTGCCACCTCCTGACTGCTTCACCCACATGGTTTACATAATTATTCTACCTCTATGATTCCTAATAAACATTCAGCAGGAGCAGTAGTCCTCTAGGTTTATGGTTATGGTTCTGCCATTTTGTTGTAGTGTCCGGAAACATAGTGGACAGTTTTCAGTGCACTCAAACAATCCAACAATGCACTGCAAAAAGAAGTGTGCAACCTATGTACACTAGTGGATACCCATAATCCACTGCACTGTTCAGTAAAAACCCGCATGAGGTAGTGTCTGAAATAGCTCATTACCATCCTGAAATGGGCTGGTGCTCTGTCCAGAATGTGTTCCTGCCTTGCACTCAATGATTCTGGGTGGGCTCAGGACCCAATGCGACTCTGATCAGGATGAAGCGCTAACAGAAAATTAATACATCCATTCCTGATTGTACTCTTGATATCTTCAGCACCCTCAACCATGGATAAGTCAATGAGCATCAAGCTAACAAAAATCACAGCAGATTGCACCACTCCAGTTCTCCTTGAGATCTTTCTCTACAGCATATTATACAACCTTATAAAATGTTATGTAATATTAGACTAAAGAAATAGCATGATTAATTTCTCTACATGTGTTCAGATTATTTCCCAAGTCTTTGGTAAAACTATTTTTGGGAAACCCCTCTAAGTCTGCCTGTAAGCCCAGTCTCGAGAGCCTTCATTATCGCATTGTAATCACCCCCTGGGTTCCTCCACCTTGGGCTTTCCCTGATGTGCTATGTTTTCATGGGGGACAATGTCTGAACACTATCACAACATGGCTTCAGATCTCAGATTACTGTTATTAGTGTGTTATTCTCAAGACAGTGGATCCATGCCTGACCCAGTTCCACTTGTGCACCAAAATTTACTTACAACACTCGAACAAGCTTTGCCTGCTGTGGGTTTGTGTATATGCAATGTCCAATAAAATCAATCTGAAACCATTTTCAACCTCATAACATAAGTGTTACTAATTGAGAGGGTTGGGGGGTGGGGTAAGTGTCTCCTGCCCCTTTGTCCTTATTGACTGGAGTGACCCTCATGTCCCTTCTGGGAACATTTGTGTGTAAAATTAACTCTCAGGCTGGGATCTAATTTTCTAATGAGCATGCTTGCTTCAGTGGCAAATCTTTTAACAGGGAAATCTCACCTCACTTTGAATAAAACAGGAGTAAGTAGTAGGAGTAGGTTTACTGAACCAGTTACTCTATAGTAGTGCTATGTAGTAATTTGAGATGATATTATGGCTGATGGGTGTTTAAAGGTTGTGTTAAATTCTTGGTAAAATAACTGAGCTAGCTAGCTCTTCTAGTTGAGATTCATTGGTGTACTTACCGTAGTACTGATGGATGGATAAGAATTATCAGATCTAGATCTGGATGCTGTAAGAAGGAGCAGCTGATATTTTTTAACAATGGTGTGAACGCAACTCTAAATGATGGTTTGATCGCAAATCTGACTGCCATTCATCATCCTTTTCCCTCTGGATCTGAGCTGTGTTTGTGTCCAGGGCCGCAGCCACTGTAAAACTAAAGCCAGTGCAGCAGTGAGGGATATATTAAAACCCACCAGTGCACAGTCATCATTGCTGGCTTTGCTGACAGTGGGCCAACCTTGTGGCAGACCCCCACGTCCCTAATTAACTTAACACGCCGCAGCGCAGCCTCAGGGGCTCACCTTCAACACTTTTGCAGCTACAGTTTTTCCAGGTTTGATGGCCATTCTATGGATCACTTATACCGGACACATACACCTACACATTCTTCATGTTCTCATCCATCTGAAATACTGTCTTCTGGCACAGGGAGCAACTCCAGTCTAAAGCAGTGCTCACATGCTTTGACTGGCTAGGCAAGACTAGCCTAGCTAGTACACGGCAGTGTATATCTACACATCTCCAGCTCTTCTAGACTATGACTGAGGCCATATTTTAGTGACCTGGACAACTCTGGAACTGGACAGTCCTGTGAAGACCTGGGGGTCAGCTGATATATGAGCCATTAATATAAACTCTGACACTCAAAGCAGTATTGACCTGTGAGCAGCAGTATTGACTATGCTTAAACCTGTGTCCCCTTGAGCGACTGTAGGACACACAAATGTACTCAGCTGTGATCTGTCCTTCAGCTGTGTGTGATCAGCCATAACATTAAAGCCACCTCCTGTACATTCTATAATCTCCATTGTCCATACAGTAGCATTTTAAAGTCATGCAATTACAGACTGTAGTCCATCTGTTCCTCTGCATACTATTTTAGTCTCTCTGTTCTCTCTGTTCTTCAATGTTCAGACAAACACTGTCCCCACTCACTGTCAACTCTATTAGACACACGTGCCTTGTTGGTCCATCTTGTAGACCTTGTAAAGTCAGAGACCTTAGCTCTGACAGTAGTTCTATTACTTAATCAGTGGTCACAGGATGCTGTATCCTAGATATTTGTGGTTAGTATACTATTCTCAGTCCAGCAGTGACACTGTAGAATGACAAAATGCACCTGTACAGCACTGGATAGTGAGGCTAGAAACAAGTAGGTCACTTTCATGTTTAGGCTTATGCAAATAATTTCACACTTTGTGAGGTTCGGGGTGATGCCCTGATATCAGTAAAGGCCAATTAATGCTTCTGCATTGACTCAATTACGCCGCAGCCTGTGCAAGGGCCCTACACCATTGTAAGTGTCTATACTTGTGTGTTGGAGTGTTTGTATAAATTATTGCACTAGAACTATATGGCTGAAGCTACCTAGGCAGCTTCTTAAGTAGGCAGTGTTCTAACAGTTATCTGTCCTCATCTGTCCTGTTGAGACGCTGTAGATAGAGAAGTATTGTGCCACGGCTTGTTCCCACCCACTGCACGCAACCAGTGTTTACTTACCTCAGCTGCTAGCATTGCCTCAACGTGTACATGTAAGTGGATTCTGCTCTTCCTGTATTTATTGTGATTTTAATCAGTTTGGCTCTGGAGGAAGAGTGAAATAGATGGGAGTTTTGCTTGTGTTGCATCATGGGACGACCTTGGAGACAGGAATGGTTCAATTCAGCCAGATTCAATTCAGGCAGCATTTTTATGGTATCTAAGAACTGGGACAGCCTATGTGTAGGGAGTTTGCACACTATGATGTAAAATGCTCTCTAAGTAGACAACTCACTAGGTTTTGGGACAGACCCAAAGTGTACATCGAAAGATAACAGACATGGACTGTTCACCAGGAAAGATAAAATGGCCAGGAGAGTGCACATAAGGTAACTCAGAGTCTGTCTACATCCTGACCTTTAATAACCTCCAGTCAGTTAGTGTTTGTCCAAAGCATCTGTGTCCATGTGACATGATCCATTGAGTTAATAGCAGTCTGCGTGGATTTGGACTACAGAGACTGTGGCTCTGCAATCTATTGGCATCTCCACCCACGGGTTTCAGAGAGGTTTGGTGTGCGTGTGTGTTGTGTGTATGTGTGTGTGCATATGTGTGTCTGTTCTGATAATCCAAGAGTGAGGCACAGAGCCGCTGACGTGCATCTCCTGATTCAGCCCGAGACGCACCAAAACAGACGGCGGAACTGGCGCAAACCCCCTCTTCACTGCAGACCCGGCAGCTTGTGTGCCTCCTCCCTTCAGCCCATCGCCTCTCTGAGTCACTACAGACCTCCAAACACGTCACCGGAACCAGAGACTTCTGTAACCTCTGTGAACTCAAGGGATGAAATATACCACCTACAAAGCTGATGGAGGTTATTTCAGAATGTATGTGGTTTACAGACAGTACATGGACATCTGCTCGTCCAGCGTCTTTTCTGACCTGAACGGTATTAATCAGGATTGGGTTCCTCTTCTTCACTGCAGCAACAGACTCTACCTTTCTGGAAAAGGCTTTACTCTAGATGCTGAAACATTTCTGTGAGTATTTGATGGCACTAACACCATTCCACTGCTTATCAGACCCCTGCTGGGGAAATTACACCCTTATACCCCATGCTTGGCACTGGGCATGGTGAGCTCATGTGTAGCTGCTCCAACAGCTGGAGAGACGCCTCCCACTCAGGTGCCCACCATTTCCAGCTCTAACCACCTGGGGTCTGAGGACTTTACTCTTCTGGGGCCTGAAGGTTTTGCCCCTCTGTGGTCTGAAGACTGTACCACTCTGTGATCTGAAGATTTGATCCCTCTGCGGTCTGAGGATTTTACCCCTCTGTGGTCTGAGGGCTTTAACTCTATGGGCTCTGAATACTTTACCCTTCTGGGGTCTGAGGACTTTACTCCTCTACAGTCTGGGGACATGTCCTGGTTAATGCAGATCGTCCTAAACTCTCTTGTTATTGCCCTGATCTCCATTATTTAGAACTATTCAGAACAGTCTCTGCCCTCTGGACTGAGCCCTGGACTGTTCGACCCATTTGACCGTGGACAGAGATCTTTTGCCCTAGAGCTGAAAAGCTGAAGTCTGCATTTATGTTTTAGATTAGTCTCAGCTGAGCGTATGCCTTGTCCCTGCCATTAGATGCTGAGGGGTGTCCTCGTAGTCTGTGTGATGAAGACGTTGAAGTTTCTGGGAGGAGGATGACTGTGAGGTGGAAATCTTTCCATTCGAGACGCAGCAAGGACAAACTATCGATCTGGACCTCGCCCCTGTCAGGCCTGGAGCGAAGAGAGGATCCAAGTCTCTCTCTCTCTCTCTCTCTCTCTCTCCCACACACACACACTGTAAAAACCAAGGAACACGGTGTAGTCTTACTGTTTACAATGTTAAAAATATCACACGATAGGTCCAGGACACTCACACAGAGTGTTCAAAGGGTTTTAGATCTAGAATATCAGAGGGAAAAAAAGAACCATAAGATTCCACTGGACCAGTCAGGGCTTGCTGATCTAGATGTGTGTTAATGTCAGAGTAAGGTTGGGGTTAGATGTTAGGGTTATATTTAATGTTAAAGTAAGAGAGAGAGAGAGAGAGAAAGAGAGAGAGAGAGGTTGAAAGTTTTTGAAAGCTGCAGATGAGTACAGAGTGGGAATGCAGACTCAACTGGAATCTTTAAAGGACCAGACCACCAAGTTTTTTTAGACACTCCAGATTTTCTGGGACAGTGTTAGACTGGGCTCTGCTGGGCAGGGATGGACTATAGAGACACCTCTGGGCTCAGATATGTTTCTGCTGGACCTGAAAATATTTGTTTGTTCTTTTTACATCTTGATTATTTTATTAAACATCTCAGCATCTCTAAAATTTTGAAAAATGGATGGAATCCCCCTTTAAACATTTTATCTATCAGAGCTTTCACAAATAAACAACAACAACAACAACAACAACAAAAACAACAGCGAAACAGAAGTCAACCAACAAACAGAAAGAAACAAACTCATGACAACTTGAACTCTACAATGAGAGAGAGACGGAGAGAGAGAGAGAGAGAGAGAGAGAGAGAGAGAAAGAGAGAGGTAGAGAGAGTAGTAATTAACCCCCAGAGTAACAATATAACCTGCGGATAAAAGAATCCAGAAAAGCAGACTGAAAAGCTGCAGATGAGTACAGAGTGAGAATGCAGACACATCTGGAATCATTAAAGGACCAGACCACCAAGTTTTTTAGACACTCCAGATTTTCTGGGACAGTGTTATAATGGGCTCTGCTGGGCAGTGGTGGACTAAAGAGACACCTCTGGGCTCAGATATGTTTCTGCTGGACCTGAAAACATTTGTTTGTTCTGTTTACATCTTGATTATTTTATTAAACATCTCTAAAAGCATCTCTAAAATTTTGAAAAATGGATGGAATCCCCCTTTAAACATTTTACCTGTCAGAGCTTTCACAAATTAACAACAACAACAACAACAAAACAGAAATCAACCAACAAACAGAAAGAAACAAACTCATGACAACTTGGACTCTACAATGAGAGAGAGAGAGAGAGAGAGAGAGAGAGAGAGAGGTTGAAAGTTTTTGAAAGCTGTAGATGAGTACAGAGTGGGAATGCAGACACATCTGGAATAATTAAAGGACCAGACGACCAAGTTTTTTAGACACTCCAGATTTTCTAGGACAGTGTTAGACTGGGCTCTGCTGGGCAGTGGTGGACTGTAGAGACACCTCTGGGCTCAGATGTTTCTGCTGGACCTGAACACATTTGTTTGTTCTGTTTATTTTTTAATCATCTCAGCATCTCTAAAATTTTGAAAAATGGATGGAATCCCCCTTTAAAAACATTTTACAGATCAGAGCTTTGTTGTTTACAAATAAGCAACAACAACAACATCATCATCAACAACAACATCAAAAGAAGAGAGCGAGAGAGAGAGAGAGAGAGAGAGAGAGAGAGATGCAGAAAGACTGATAAAGTCAGAAATACAGATGCAGATAGAGAGACAGATAAAGACAGAAAGAGATGCAGACAGACAGATGGAGAAAATGAGTCAGTGAGATGCCAACAAATAGTGAAAGTATTGGGTGAATGAGAGGACTTTAGCTGATTATGAGAAATTGTCAGTTTTACTGAGGGCAACTTCATCATCAGTGTTCACTGCAGCTAGATATGTTCCTGAATGTCACTCCGGAACAGTGAGTAAACACACACACACACACACACACACACACACACACACACACACACACACACACACACACAAACACACAGCCTTTTGATAATACTGAGATATATTTAGCAGTAATAATAATTTAATTATAAATACATTATGAATTCATTTTTCCCCTTCTGTCGACAAAATTAATAATTAATACTTGTATTACACCTTAATGTTTTTTTCTTTTATCATTACTTCATTCACCGTCGTAATGCGTTAACAATACAAATGTACATTTGTCACCTCAATAAAGCAAATTTGAAGAGCGTGCCATGGAGAGATAGAATGAGGAAGGAAAAGTGAGGGAGAAAGTGAAAGAAATTGAGAGAACGAGGGAAAGAGAATGAGAAATGAGAGACCGACTGATGATAGAACGTGAGAGCGAGAAACAGAGTGACGGAAAGAGAATGAGAAATATGAAAAGATAGAACGAGGAGAGAAAGTGTGAGTGAAAAAGAGGTAGAGAAGAGGAGGAAGGATGGGAGGGAGAGAGTGAAGGAGGGAAGAAGGGAGGGAGAGAGAGAGTGAATGAGGCAGGGAGGGAGAGATAGAGATGGAGAGATAGAATGATGGAGGGAGGGGTTAAAGGGGGAGGGAGATTCTCGGTGGGGTTTTGTTTTCTCAGTGCTAGCGCGGGGTAAATCCTCTTCGCGCTGTAAAGTGCAGCAGCAGCGCGAGCGCCTCTCGGAAGCCCGACCCGCGCTCGCGCTCTAGAAGTAGGACACGGAGCTCGCGCGTGCGGCCGAAACCTGCGGCGAGTCAGAAACACCGGAGCGAAAACAGGAAGCAGGAGGAAGAGCGTCCGCGCGCACAGCGGGAGTAAACGCGGTTACCGGAGCACGTGAGGGTGACGGGGGAGGGAGCACACGCGGGACAGAGACGATTCGGTAAGTACGGTGAGCTTACGGAGCGACCACGAGGCGCGAGTTGTACCGGACAGTCCCGGGTCTCTCGGTGCGGGCGGGGCCGGGGATGCACGCGCAGAAAAGTTGCCTTTGATCGCGAGCTCTGGTTTAACGGGACTGAACGCGTTACCGGGGCGCACGCGACACGCCCCGCGCCGCTCCACGGGTTTGTTCAACTTTGTGGCGCTGAGCGGTGGCACGCTGTTCCTCTTCTGAGGAGGACCGCCGAGCCCTGCTGCTCACATCGCTGCTACTTCAATTATGGCATGCGAACGAATTAATAATGTATGGGAACAAGATATTTAATGCATGGGTACGAACTGGTAAAAACGACTAAAGGCGTGGGAACAGAATATAAAATGCATGGAAATTATTTAATAACACAAGGAAATTAGATATTTAATGTGTGTAAAATAAGTATTTAATGTGTAAGAGAATTAATCTGAATGAGATGTTGAAAGTGTGGGAAATAGATATTTAAAGTGTGAGAATTAGGATTTTAATGAGTGGGAATGTGATGCTTAAAGTGTGGGAATGAGATATATTAATGTGTCTGAATGAGATGTTTAATGAGTCAGAATAATATATTTAATATGTGGGAATGTGATGTTTAAAGTTTGGGAATGAGATATTTAATGTGTGTGAATGAAATTTCTAAAGTGTGGGAATTAGATATTTTATAATGTGGGAATGAGATGTTTAATGTGTGGGAATAAGATATTTAATGTGTGGGAATGAGATTTCTAAAGTGTGGGAATTATATATTTAATGAGTGGGAATGTGATTATTTTAATGAGGGCAGATGAGCAGTTTATAGTGTGGAAATGAGACATTTAATGTATGGGAATGATATATTGAATGTATGGTAAACTGTCCAGAGCACTGTTCCTGTGATCGTTGTAGATCCCAGTGGTCTCTTCAGACCCGGCAAGTGCTTCATGTTCTCTGGGACATTACAGAGCCTCCTTCACCAATATGCAACCTCCGCCAGCAGTTGATCTGCGCCAGTCCCCTCACAACACATCAGCTGTCAGGAAGAGAGGAGATGGGAGGGAGTGTCTGAGCAAGTTTATCTGATGATAGAAACAATCAGGATGTCCAGGTTAAAGTGACCACAGGACAATGTCCCCATCACTAGATCATATGACCCGAGACTGTGTCCAGTAGTTGTAGCTCAGTGTGTATGGAAAGTGTCCAGTGGTTGTAGCTAGGTGTGTGTTGTGTGTGTTTTTAAGAGAGTAATGTTTTATCTGTAACTCCTGGACTTTCAGGTCAGGTGCCGCAGCTCCTGCCGGACGTCACTGGAATGAATGTTTTCGCGCCGGTGTTCCTGTGGACAGTTCCTCTGTCCTGATGAGGGAGAAGATACACTGGCTGATGACCGGAGGGCTGGAACATGCAGCAGTGATTGAGTACGATGATCTGTAGAAGTGTTGGATTGACCCACTGACATGCCCACGCCACCACCGCAGTTACAAATGAAAACGGACAGACGTGGACAGACAGCGTGACCAGCTTGTGACGCAGGACACTGTCTACACACAGGAATACTAACATAGCTCTGGCCTTTGTGCACCTAGACGGACACGCGCTGGATGACCATGGGGAAGTCACTGGACGTTTCCTCTTGACCACAGTTCCATGCTAACATCCCCTCAGTCTGAATTTCCTTTGGAACCCCTCCCTCCCCTCCCAACCCCCCCAATCCTGTCATGCTGGTGCAGGTGGCGCTCCTCTCTCTGCTGCTGCTGCGAGCGCTGGCGCCGACCCTCGGTCAGTACGACCAGTGCCGCTCGCTGGTGAGCACAGATGACGGCGCCGTGTGGGAGCAGTATGCCTGCCAGCCCAAGACCCAAGCCATGAAGGACTACATGAGGATCCGCGTGGAGCCGCCCGGCATCACTTGCGGGAACCCACCTGAGAGGTTCTGCACGCTGGTGAGTGCCCTCTGATTTCCTTACACACTCAAGACACACCCATCAATCAAGCTCCCACTACACACCCACCTCCTACTCAAAGACACACCCACTAAAAACAAGGCCTTTGATGCGTAACACTAAATTGCACCCTCTTGTGAAACAGTTCCTAAATGTGAGTTAATGAGTGAGTGTGTAACTGAGTGTGTATGTGTGAGTGTATGAGAGTGAGTGAGCGAGTGTGTGACTCTGTGTGTGTGTGTGTGTGTTAGTGAGCGAGTGAGGGACTGTGAAAGTGAGTGAGTGTGAGATTGAGTGAGCGTGTATATGAGTGTGTTTCAGTGAGTTAGTTCCTGTGTATATGAGTGTATGGGTATAAGCCCGTGAGTGAGTGTGTAAGCATGTCTATGAGGGAGTGTATGCGTATAAGCATGTAAGCAAATGTGTAAGAGAGCATGTGAGTGGGAGTGTGTGAGAGTGGGAGTGAATGAGCGAGTTTGTGAGTGACTAAGGGTGTTTGCGAGTGAGCGTGAGTGAGAGAGTGAGACTGAGTGAATTTGTTTGCAAGCGAGTGAGTGAGGGGGGTGAGCGAGTGTGTGAGTGAGCGAGTGTGAAAGTGAGGGTTTCAGTTAGTTTGTGTGTGCAAGTGTGAGTAAGTGAGTGAACGAGATTGAGTGTGTGTGTGTGCCAATGGGCAAGTGTGAGTGAGTGAGCGAGTGAGTGAGTGAGTGAGTGAATGAGTGAGTGAGTGAGTGAGTGAGTGAGTGAATGAATTACTATTAATCTGCATCTAGAAAATCTTTCATACAATATATGCCCACTACAAATGCCACCTCTGCAATACACACCCACTAAGCCTGTTAGAAATATATCTACAAGATCTGCCCACAAAACACACACACCACTGGACACAGGCCCGCTACTAGACACACTCCACCACATGAAATGTCCAGGACCTTGTATTTTTGTGTTTTCTCTGAAAGGAGTGTGTGTTGCAGAAGTGTGTATGTTTTTGTGTGTATTATTGTAGGGGCTCGTCCTGCAGTAGGGGCATGCCTTGTAGAAGTGGGTGTGGCCTGGACAGGGACTGGACAGCGCTGGCTTTTTGGACAGTAGACTGGCGCAAGTGAAACAGAGCATGAGGAATAAAAGCGGCTGAGGTCAGCGGAGCGCGGGTCTCTGTGGGGGTCCAGAGTTCACACGCTGAGGTGTTGTTTACCATGGAAGGACAGGCCTGCGGTCAGACAGTTTATTCTCAAGGGCAAAAGGGCTTGACAGAGAGAAAGAAAGATGGGGAAATTGAGAGATATAGTGAGTGAGAGACACACAGAAACTAAGCGGCAGACAGAGAGATGGATAGATGAAGAGGGACAAAGAGAGATACTGAAAGAGAGAGGGAGAGTGATGAGAGAGAGATATGAATAGATAGGGAGTGTTGGTGGGAGAGGGAGTGAGAGAGAGAGAGTTTGAGAGGCAGACAGAGAGATTGATAAATAGAGAGAGAGAGAGAGAGAGAGAGAGAGAGAGAGAGAAAGAGAGAGACACGGAGGATTAGTGTGAGGATTATTTCAGCTGTGACGTAATCATGAAGGCTTTACAGAATGAGGGTGGTCAGTAGATAACTCCAGTTAGGCCTCAGGCTCAGAGCAGGTCCGTCACAACGGTCTGCGCACACTAGACCTCCAGGGCCGTTAAAGGGGAAAACTGCTGGCCTTTAGGGTCCACCTTCTTCAGGGAAGTGCAGGGGTCTTCGGAGTGTGGATAGGGAATAGTGGAGATCGGATAGTAAAATCGGAATGAGCTGGTTTTCACTCATTCACACACTCACCCAGTCACTCACACACTCTCAGAACTGTGTACACACACACACACACAAACACACACACACACACAGGGTTAATAGCTGGACATGAGCACAGACACAGCTCACAAAGACTTAGTGGTAATGATCTGTTTAAAACTACAGGAACAGCTGATTCAGGGAAAAGCTTTGCACACAGATGCACAAGCACACACACACACACACACACACACACACACACACACACACACACACACACACACACACACACATCCACCCACCCACCCACACTCACACACACACACACACACACACACACACACGCCTACAGAGTGAAGTTTCTTCAGTAGTGTACTGTACTCTTCAAACCTGCATCAAAAATCTAACCTGAAATACTTAAGACATTTATTCACTGCATCACTGAAAAACTAACCCCAGCAACCCGCCCCACACACACACACACGCATACACACACACTGTAGTGTTCTCTATTGATGGAGCAGGCTAATGGACTGGGCTCTAGAATATTCCTTGGGTCTTGTGGAGATCTGAAATATTGATGGGGTCCTTAATGGCCCGGTACACGGGCGTCCGAGCCTTCACCACTGCACTCTGGACGAGAGCAAGACAGACGGGCAGCTCCGAGTCAGCAGAACAGTCCATACAGGACCTTCCAGCATCCCTCCTCTCAGTCTGTCCTCCATCCCTTCATTCTTTCAGCTCAAATAAAAAAAAAGAAGAGTTCCGACAGACTGAAGGAGTATAAAGTTCTGGACACAGTTCTGATGGGTTAGAGGGGTATAAATCCCCTCAGCACTGCTCTGTGGAGCAGTGGAAAGGTGTTCTCAAGGGTGATGGAGCTCGATCCAGTTCCTCTGAGCTGGAGTGATGCTTTTGATCCAGAACTAATCATCCATCACCAGCACCTGACCTCACAGTGTTAACCAGTTAATAAAGAAGTGGATACATCTTGGGCTGATTTTATTGACAATATTCTTTCGGGGTTTGAGCAACAGGAATTGTAAATATACTTCTAAAGCGCTATCATTTGTAGTTTAAGGACACTTCATCATAGTTCATCTATAGGTGTAAATGTGTGAGTGTGTATGTTGCCCTGTGAAGGACTGGCGCCCCCTCCAGTGTGTGTTCCTGCCTTGCGCCCAATGATTCCAGGTAGGCCCACTGAGACCCTGAACTGGATGAGCGCTTACAGATAATGAATGAATGAATGAATGAATGAATGTATTTTCAATAAGTGAGCCCCCATCCACTGGGGGCGCTGTTTCACAAAATACAAATTTATTTACCCAAAGAAGAGCTAAAGAGTGTTAACATATTTTCTATTAACATATAAAACACTTTCTGGATTAACTTTCTGGATTTTGCATTAAAATTTTAGGGTTAGGTTTAAATTATCCGCTACCATTGTACGTTGGATAGAGTATATAGTTAGTAAATATAGTATGTATCTATATATGTAGTTCAAAATAAACCTTAGATTCAAACTAGTTGTGTACTCAAAATTTACTACTCTTACACCAAAGTATGCTTAAGTCACAAGAAGTATAGTATGCCAACAAGTACTAGTATATTATATATTATATAAAATTACTACATAACATATAGGTGGCATGGTGGCACTGCTCACCACAGAGTTTGTGGGTTCGATTCCCACTCCGGGTGACTGTCTGTGAGGAGTTGGTGTGTTGTCCACGTGGGATTCCTCCAGGTGCTCTGGTTTCCTCCCACAGTCCAAAAACACATGTTGCAGATTGGAGAGGTAGCAAATGGTGAGAGTTTTTTTTTAATTAAAATTTGATAAAAAGTATTTTTTGATTAAAACTGTGAACATCACATTTAAGTATAATTATATAAATATACCTTCATGGTAAAAGATGTGAAGGCTGATTTCCATCAAATCCACACAGGAATGTTACAGAATTGAGTGTAAATCTTCTCAGATGTGTGGAGGAACACACTGCTGATTTAATGTTCTTTAGGTCAGGAGGAATGCTGGACAAACAGGTGTCCACAAACATTTGGCCGCATAGTGTCTGTGCCACATCCTAATGGAGGAAGGTAGGGTCAGTCAGTGATCCCACTGACCTGCATCAGAAAACATCTATTAATACAACAAAACAAGAACGTGGTTTATTTATACCTTCATCTTGCCATCCCTTTTCCCCTTTATCTCTCATGGTCCCTCCATCCCCAAATCCCTCCGTCCATTCTGCGTTTCATCTCTCCACCACAGAGCAGCACAGCGCTGATTCAGAAAGTACTCTTCTGTGTAGGACAGACATCATGCCATCTCTTCATCCATCCATCTATCCACTCACTCATCCCTCCATTCTTCTAATCCCTTCATCCCTTGATGAGATCTATTCAGTAAAATGTGGACAGTGATGGGCAGTTAATCTAACTCCACTGATCTCAGTGGATTCAAAAGACCCTGGACAGATAACTCTTACCAGATAGAACCACAGGGCTCAGCAGACCCTTCCACCGCTGTACACCTCATTCCAATGGCAGTGGTTTGTTAGTGTGTGTTTTGTTGGCATGGGGGATCAGACACAGCAGTATTGATAGAGTTTTTAAAGCCTTCACTGAGAATAGCCCAACAACCGAAAATGTCCAGCCAGCAGTGTCCTGTGTCCATTGATGAAGGACTAAAGAATGAGCAACACTGTGCAGCAACAGATTAGCTACTGTCTCTGACTTTACATCTGCAAGGTATGTCTAACCGAGTGGAATGTGAGTGGACACAGAGTTTAAAAACTCCAGCAGCAATGCTGTGTTTGATCCACTCGTACCAGAGCAATACACACGAACGCAGCTATTGAAGCACAGGATGAAATGGGGTCAACATGTATGCAGACCAACAGATGGGCTACTGAGTGCACCTTTAGGGTAGTGGAGTGTTCAGCTGTGTGTGTGTGTGTGTGTGAGAGAGAGAGAGAAAGGGAGAGAGACCTTTATCATCAATGAAATGAAGTGACAATCCCAATGGTGTTCACACTTTGCAACAACAATATAAAAGAGAATTAAAATAAAAAATACTTATTCTAAAATAGAATATGTTACAGTTGAGTGCAATGTAAAAAGAATGTAGACTTAAAGAGAGTGATAGAAAATAACAGTGAGACTAAAATGTGTCCAGTGCATAGATTAAATATGTGGACTGTGGCCAGACACTCTGACCACGCTGTGATTTCCTGTTTCTGGTTTTGAAGGCATGATGTAATTTTGCCTGAACCTGTTTGTTTATGTTGTGGTCTAATTATCTGGCCTGACGTCCTTTACAAACCCCAGCTCCCCCTCGTGAGACAAACCAGTCCATCGTAGAAGCGCTACAGCTAACCACGTGCCACGAGTTTCCTGATGCCACCAACTGTGTTTGACCTGCACTTGCTTGGGGCATTTGGACACATTCAGAGGTGAGCACTAATTGTCCAGGGATCTGGGAGCTAGCGCACACCCATGACTACCCAGCAGAGCTGCAGGATAGACAGGATAAGCATGCATCTGCACCCCACTCTCCAGCATGTTGTCTGGCCTAATTGCAGTGAATCCCAGGCTTATATGCCAATTTAAAGCAATGGAACTGCATCACAGGGGGCGCCCAAGAACAATGAAGCTCATAGAAGGAAAACTAAACCAATACTGTCTGAAAGTTGTTTTGAGGAAAGGCCATCTGCCATCTGCCATTCCATAGAAGTCGGCAATGAGGCCAGTCCCCCAGGACGCTAGTGCGAAACTCAAAGACATGGTAGGTGAACTCTACGGTGAAAACATTGGACGTGTAAGAGGCAGAGTTTCAGGTGTGGGGGTGTTGAAGGAAGAGGAGTTTCAGACATGGGCCGTGTAAGAGGAGGAGTTTCAGGTGTGGAGGGTGTTGAAGAAGGATTTTCAGGAATGGGGTGCACAGTAGGAGGAGTTTTGGGTGTGGAGGGTGTATAATGCGGCGGAGTTTATGTATAGTTTATGTATGGAATGTATAGGAGGAGGAGGAGTTTCAGGTGGGGTGTATGTAGGAAAAGAAATTTTGGCAGTGGCGGTTTTAAACCAGCCAGGCTGTGGCCAGAGGCTATGTTTGAGGGGCCAATTAATTTCTACCTAAATGTGCAGTGCGAGAATGAAGAGGAAAATATTATGTCTGATATTATTGCTGCAATTTTCAGTTATATTTTCACTTTATTCAGTATTACATATATTTAGTATACATTTTCTCGTGTGAATGATGCCAGTTGTAAAACATTAGAGGATGTTTACATAGTATTTTTTTTTTGTAAAAACCTGAACGGATGTAGTTCTTGTTCTGTGCCCTACATGTATACAGAAAATTGGGTGTACCTTTTATGTACATTTTTTTATTGGTTTTCCAGTTTTCTACATTTTCTAATCCTCAAAATCAGAATTTCAGGAAAGTGAAAAAAATATTCTTTACTTGATTTTCAGATTTTTTCATTTTGCACTTTGTATTTAATTATTACTCTAAACAGCAAATAACATCTTCCTACTCTTCATGGGCCAACATTAAACACAGACACATAGCAGCAGTGTCAGCTTTAACATGGCCACCGTGGTCACACCATCTGCACATCATGAAAACGCAGTCAAGCCATAGTGGTTTATAGAAGAAAGTGTGAAAGTGTCCTGGGAAACATGCTTCTAATTGAAAAACACAGACATATTTATATAACAGAACTGAACCCTAAACGTTAATTATATATTGATAGTAAATTTTTATCACAAAAACTAAATCTGAAAAAAGGAGAGCAAATACATAGTTTTCCTTTTATTAAAAATTAAAATCACACTGTCGGCAGAAAAGTTCTCTGTGTATCAATTAGGAAGTAGGAAGGTCATAACAATAGGAATACAGTAGAACCCTGGAAGTCGACTGTTTCCGAAATCGACATAATCGGAAGACGACGGCAAATGTCGAGAGAATTTGGACTCGGAGGTTGACCTTAAAACTCGGAACCCGACCCTACACAGGTTTTGTAAACGCTGCTCGCGTTGAACTTAACTGACGCTACTTTGCGTCAGTTTACGGCGTCGTTGTGCAAGGTTGGAAGCTTTTTGAGATTGTGCTCCAAGTTTTTGCATATTTTACGCGTTTCTGTGGCTTTTTTTAGCAAAAAGAACAATAACAAAGATGGGTCCCATGAAAGATACATCAGAAATATACAGTATTACTTACCTAAGAGTGTAATTGTTGATCATTTTTGTAGGAAAATAGGGAGATTTATGGGAAAAAATTGATGGGCGAAAATAGGGTGACCAGACATCCTCTTTTACCCGGACATGTCCGCTTTTTTAGACTTAAAAAAATGTCCGGGCGGAATTTCACAAACTTCCGGGATTTTACATAGAATTTCAAGAAGCGCTTCGTGTACAAACTAGTCCCGCCCTCCCCTACTCCATTTGTTTCGCTTGAGTGAGAAGGGGGAGTGGTGAAGTAGCCTAAAATATTCAGACTGCATGGTCTGACTGTAGAGCTACCGTTATTTGTCCATAACCTTCTCTGTAAACATTTAATTGGTCAGTCTGCACGTCAGTAGTCCTTGTTTACGTCAGGCAAATCGTCATGTACCTATCCTCATCTCGAGCAGCTATGCTGAAACGTTAACATATATTCTCGGATGAACTAAAAAGTAAACTCCCATGGACCAAAAGCACACATAGGTTCAGCTAAGCATACAAAACCAAACCCCCCCCCCCCCCTCAGATCTGGTCACCCTAGTCGAGAACCAATTAGTCAGTTTTCAGATATTTCTTATGGGTAAATTCGATTCGGAACTCCTAATCAGTTGTCAACGCAAGTTCCGGAACGGATTACCATCAATCGGCATCACTGTACATTATTCAGATGAAAATTGGGAGCTACCACATGTTGGTATTCAGTAGTCTGATGTTACAATCTTAAAACATTCATTACAAGATCCCTCCCCCCTTTTAATGAATCAAATTAGAAAAAATGAAAAACATGCACCTAATTTTTTTTTCTTTTTTCTTATCATCATACAGTCAGAAAACTGAACTGATAAACATTACACAGACCGTTTAGTATTTGGACACACATTCATTCATTATTTATTACTCATCAGTTTCTGCTGGAGAAGAGCCTGTAAAGCTCAGCGTGTATCTGATCTAAAATGGTAGTAAAAAATGCTTTTTTTCAGACCTACAGTCATGAGCACACTCTCTCAGCAGAGACATGCTTTCTGCATCACAAGGGAAACCACCTAATGTCCACCACCTAATAATGTCCAACTGGAAAATGTATTTTTATTTTGGTGTGCCAACATTTAGGTGTGGAGGATATAGTAGGAGGAGTTTCAGATGTGGAGGGTGTAGAAGGAGGAGGAGTTATATATCACTACTGAGTCAATACTTATTTGGGTTTCATATTGGTGTCTGTATTGATATTGAGTTGGTACTGACTCTGGTTTCATGCTGTTTTGGTGTTGTGTCTGTAACGGGACTGACTCTGTTTTGGTGTTGTGTCCGTAACGGGACTGACTCTGTTTTGGTGTTGTGTCCGTAATGGGACTGACTCCGTTTTGGTGTTGTGTCTGTAATGGGACTGACTCCGTTTTGGTGTTGTGTCCGTAATGGGACTGACTCCGTTTTGGTGTTGTGTCTGTAATGGGACTGACTCTGTTTTGGTGTTGTGTCTGTAACGGGACTGACTCCGTTTTGGTGTTGTGTCTGTAATGGGACTGACTCCGTTTTGGTGTTGTGTTCGTAATGGGACTGACTCTGTTTTGGTGTTGTGTCTGTAACGGGACTGACTCTGTTTTGGTGTTGTGTCCGTAATGGGACTGACTCTGTTTTGGTGTTGTGTCTGTAACGGGACTGACTCTGTTTTGGTGTTGTGTCCGTAACGGGACTGACTCTGTTTTGGTGTTGTGTCCATAACGGGACTGACTCTGTTTTGGTGTTGTGTCCGTAACGGGACTGACTCTGTTTTGGTGTTGTGTTTGTAATGGGACTGATTCGGGTTTGGTGTTGTGCCTGTATTTGTATTGACTTGGATTTGGTGTTATGTCTATATGGAGTCTTGGAAATGTTTTATTGAGCTACTAAAGCTCTCTAGGTGTGTGTGTGTGAGTTTGAATTCACTAGGGACAGAGAATCACTGGCTTAACTGAAATATAACAGCAGCCCAAATTCACACATGTGCTGGATGCATATGCGCTGCGTTCAGCAGGGGTCCACTCCAATGGTTCTTACTCAAAGCTGCATGTGAGAACATATGTCTTTGTGTGTGTATGTGTGCATCTATGTAGTGTGTGTGTGTGCACGTGTTTGTTGTATGTGTGTGTTCGCTGCACAACAGAGCTGCCTGTTTTAGAGGCACAAATGAGCCAATGCTAAAAATAGCCCAGAGTGAGGAGAGGATCGGAGAGGGAGAGAGAGATGGAGAGGGAGAGAAAGAGAAAGAACGGGGGGAGGAGACAGGAAGAAAGGAAGGAGTGATGGGAAAGGAGAGAGAAAGAGGAAGAACAGTTAGAGAGATGGGCGGGGGTCTCTCTGGGCTTCTGGGTTAAATCAGCATTCATCTCTCAGATCAAGGCAGAACATTGCGCTGAAACTGCGAATCAGTGTCACCAGCTTGTCTCGTTTACACGGTGATGTGATGTGGAGTTGACGGATGGTGTTTTGAATAAGCAGTTATCGACAGGTCAGCAGTGTAAAGATGCTGAAGTGCCCCGTAGGCCGGAGAGGGAGAGGTAGAATCGGAGTGAGAAAGTGATAGACCTGCAGAAACAGAGGGAGGCAGAGGTGCAGGAGGAGGCAACAAGGGACTAGTGCAGACATCATTTCTTATTTTAATTTTAAGAATGAAACCTGATACTCTTCTGTCAAATTTATCATTAAAAATCATTCTCCACTCCTGGATTAACCCCCAAAGATCCTCTCTTTTTAGAGTTACGATGTAGAAGTTGTTTTCAGAATATTAGTCCCCTAACACCTTAAAAGTGGCCTAAATATAACTCTAAATCTAGTTCCCCTTCATTTCATGCACATCTATCTATGAATATTGAATGAATTTCTGCATCTATCTCTACAAACCCCTTCACCACTCACCTATAACGCAGTAAACACTGCCATGCACACACTAACAAGGGTATTATTCTGCACACACACTTGTTAACAGAGCTAAACATCACCACAAACATGCTAACAAACAAACATTAACACCACAAACATTAACACTGCTAAACAACATAACACACACACACACACACGTGCGTGCACACAGAAGACTAAACACACATTCTACCAGGGCTACAAAAAACACACCAACAAGGCTAAACACCACCATACACACTTATGCTGGCTTATGCTGCATTCAAGTGTCGGAAGCTCGACACAAACTCGAAACTGGGAATTTTACCACTTGTAAATTGCATTGAAACAGCAGACAAAGCGGTATTTACCACTGGTAAACTCAGGCTTCTAGATGACAACCAAATTTAAGAAATGTGACATACAGTGAATCCTTGACTTACGAGTGAATCAACTTACGAATTTTCCAAGATACGAGCCATCGATCGGTCAAAATCTTTTCTGTATGATGCGAGCCTAGATCTGAGATACGAGTGAGCAAGCTTACGCTACCCGCCACCAGTTAGCCCAGCAAGCAGTTCAGTTCACTTGGTTATCTTGCCGTGCAAGCATTTCTGTCATATCACTGTTTTTTGCAGCATTGTAGCTTTGTAGCATTAAGTGTGTAGTGAGTAAGTAAAGTTAGCATTTTTCTTAAATTGTTTTTCCAATTTTCTACATTTTCTAATCCTCAAAATCAGAATTTCAGGAAAGTGAAAAAAATATTCTTTACTTGATTTTCTGATTTTCCATTTTGCACTTTGTATTTACTTATTACTCTAAACAGCAAATAACATCTTCCTACTCTTCATGGGCCAACATTAAACACAGACACATAGCAGCAGTGTCAGCTTTAACATGACCACCGCGGTCACACCATCTGCACTTCATGAAAATGCAGTCCTGAACCCTAAACATTAATTGATTACCAAATTTTTATCACAAAAACCAAATCTGAATAAAACCTAAACAGGAGTGCAAATACACAGTTTTCCTTTTATTAAAAATTTAAATCACACTGTCGGCAGAAAAGTTCTCTGTGTGTCAAGTAGGAAGTAGGAAGGTCATAACAATAGGAATACATTATTCAGATGAAAATTGGGAGCTACCACATGTTGGTATTCAGTAGTCTGTTGTTACAATTTTAAAACATTCATTACAAGATGAAAAAAAAAAAAATATATATATATATATATATATATAGGACTGTGGGAGGAAACCGGAGCACCCGGAGGAAACCCACGCGGACACAGGGAGAACACACCAACTCCTCGCAGACAGTCACCCAGAGCGGGATTCGAACCCACAACCTCCAGGCCCTTGGACCTGTGTGACACTACCTGCTGCGCCACCGTGCTGCCCCATATATATTTTTATGAATCAAATTAGAAAAAATGAAAAACACTCACCTAATTTTTTTTTACTTTTTCTTATCATGATACAGTCAGAAAACTGAACTGATAAACATTACACAGACCGTTTAGTATTTGGACACACATTCATTCATTATTTATTATATAGTTTTTATAGTGAGTAAGTAAAGTTAAGCAATAGAGCATGAAAAGAAAAACTCCCCCAAACTCCTCCACCAATCTCCTCCACCTCCGCCAGCGTCTACGTCTACTCTTCAAGGAAAATACACTTAACATAAATGTACTCATTCATTCATTGTCTGTAACTGCTTATCAAGTACAGGGTTGCGGTGGGTCCGGAGCATAACCGGAATCAGGCAGGGACACACCCTGGAGTGGGCTAAATACCCTTAAGAGAATTAGTAATTTCTTTACATTCTCTTTTATTATGTATTATTATTTTTTTATTACACTTGTTACTCATAAAGTACATTTTCTTGTTTACAAACATCTAACAAAAAAACTGGTGTGGGTTTTGGGGGGCTGTAATGGATTAATAGCATTTCAATTAATTTGAAATGAATTTGATTTATAAGCAAATTTAGTTACGAGCTCCGTCACAGAACAAGTTAAACTTGTAAGTCAGGGTATTACTGTATATCTCGACATTTTATGTCTTTCCTTGGAGAAAATGGCAATTCTGCATTTGAATAATTTAATTACATGTGTTTTATGTGGATAAAAGTCAAATATTATGATAAGATTTGTTATCACTTAAAAAGGTTTCAGTTGTTATTTAATGATAAATCAGCGGATATTCAGCCAAGCCCCCAAACAGAGTTAAGTCATGTTTACTATTTAACCACTCTTATAGATACAACCATCTGATGTGCACTCAAACGCAGCATAAACCCCATATGCTTAAAAAGGCTAAACACTGGGTTTATACCGTGATTTTATTCAAATTTTATTCAAATTTCAGAAGCTGGGGGAAATAATCTCGGTGACTGAACGTAACTTGGACTGGAAGATAAAAATGAGAGTACAAGATATGATGGTGAATATTGCTTTTCTGGAGAAGAGGGACTGGCTTGTTTTGGCTGCTCTTGTATATATGACAGCACGGATTTTACAGTTAGATTCTTAAATTCACAGCTGGATAATATCACTGTCAAACACCTGGAGGAGGCTTCCTGTAAAATTCCACTGTAGGAATTTAAAGCACCTTTATAATTGAAGAGCTTTGGGGCTGTTTTGGAGAAGAGCTTTATGTATCTGCTTTAAAATTGAAATTGTTTTTAATTTAAATGTATTTTCTAATCACAAGTTTTCCATCATTTTCTGTTACTGTGTTTTTCCTCATCGCTCCATGACAGATCTGGGATATGTGTATACAAACCCAAAGTCCTGACTAACTGCCAGGAGACTGTGGCTTTTCAAACCTGACAGTTTCCCACTGAACATGAACAGCTACAGGCTTAGTTGTTGGTTCTGACCCACTTGGATCTCCTGGCTTGTACATGCCCAGGTTCCAAACGGAAAAATCCCAAATCCTGACCCATAAATTGTATTTATATAAGGAATATGAAGATGCTGTGGCAGTAGTAACTCAGAAAGACTCAGAGCTTGGAAGAATGAACAAGATTTTAAAATGGTTGGTGCTGAATTTGTCTTTAGTACAAAAGTAGATATGTTCTTAAGTGAAATAGAAATCTGACGCCTGTGACCTGTCTCAGTTAAACAGGAAGACTGGGTGGGATAAAATGTAGGTGGATCATGTTTTATTGGACTTAATATATCCCTGAGTATCTTCTGGGATTAATCCTCTGTAATTGTCTGCAGTTTCTTTCAGGATCAGTATAATAGTATCTTATCTGGTTAAATCAGGGATTCTCATGTTTGCATACATCATCATCATATTAGTGGACTCTTCTCATCTCGATCTGTGTCATTATCTCAGTATAGTTTCCCTGCATAAAGGATACCCTCCTGGTGTATCTGTTCGGATAGAGGGGTCCAAGCACATGCATGTACATGCTGCAGAAAATGAAATAAATCAAGGCAGAAACCGAGCTCTTTGTGTGCTCCATGTCTCTGTCGAGCTTATTGACTGTAGATTTTGGAGCATTCAGAGTTAACTCCTGTTGTGTTTAATTAGAAGAATGATAAATGCAGGAGATATGATGGTAATATTCCTGCTTTTGTGTTCTGACCATTTCAGACCTCAACACAATATACATCTAGGAACTTGTCCAATGGCGTTTTTTTGACCATGGTCATTACAGATCAAATACATGCACAACACCAGAGTCACATCCAGCAGTTAACAGAAGACAGGAGAGGACATGGCAGGAATAATTGACACACAGTACACTGTGGAATGGAGTTCAAGAAGGACACAGATGTCACTGATATAGTCCACTTTTCAGGCCACATGTTTGAAATTCTGAAACAGCAAATTCTAAACATCTTCAGAATATGTGGCGGAAACACTGTGGTCCACAAGCCAGTTCTACGGGAGTTTGTTGAGAAACCGGTTCTAGACAGTGACTCAAGGCTAGTTCTTGGTATTAGCCTGATGATGGAGGTCTGAGGAGCGCAGGGAATGCTCAGAAGTTCTTAATGGACTTCAGTGGAGCTGTATATAGCTATTTATATAGTGGATCTAAAAGCATTTTGGCGTCTTTGTCTTTAATTCTGAGCAGGACATTGCACTGAAGCTCTCTTTTAGACGTTCTAAATATGTTTTCAGAGGCACCACATTTTTCTGGGGCTTGTTTTCAGATGTGCAGGAGCCATCTTTCTCCCTGTCTCTGTTGTGGTGTGTGATCATTGTCCACACCTGCACTGAGACCCAGCTGCTCTTGTATTTATATCCCCTTAAAAAAAGTCTTTTGAATAACTTCTGGACTTATGTGAGTTTGTGTTTCATCCTGAAGGTGCTGGATGGAGCGCCATTTTTTTTTATGATTATGTACAGGCCCCAGAGTGGTTTCCGTGGTGGTTTGTGTGATGGTCTCAGAACCTAAATACTTAAGGTCAGAAATGAGGGGTGTTGGGTTCTAAACCAATTTTACTCCGTGATACAGCTGCAAAGTTTGATAAGTGTCGTAATATATAAACACACACACACACACACACACACAGACACAAGGAGATTAAATCAGGTGTGGAATTGATTACATGTGGCCAATGTTAAAAGGGAATTGATTTTATGGCTAGTCAGTGGTTAAAGTTATAAGTTTCAACCAATGTGTTTTTTGCTGACTCCTCTTCCCACTCTCATTCATCTACACGCACACGCGCAAACACACACACACACACACCCTGGGGAGGGTCCATTTATCAGGTTTCCATGCGTGTTTAGCGACAGGGCTCTAGTGCCCTGCCGATTGTTGTCACGGCAGTGGGATTCCAGTGAGGATAATTGCTACAGGGGCTTAGTAATGTGGGCCACCTGCCGAAACAGTTGGCTGTGTGTGTGTCTGTGTGAGTGTGTGATCCTATGTGGGCCAGGAGGCTAAACGAGGGGGAGGAACGGATTACACACTCTCGCTTCATTTCTGTCCATCTCCTGCGTCGTTCAGATATTATCAGCATCATAACGCACACACACACTGACTGACTGAGAGAAACAGAAGGATGCACACTTACTCAAAGACATACTTTCTCACACACACACACACACACACACACACGCATGCACGCACGCACGCACGCACACACACACACACACACACACAGTCCATTGTCTGCATCCACTGGCAGCTTTCCAGTGGATGTCTCTGTCTAACATCCTATCGCTTAATCCAACTAGAGTGTGAGTGTGTAGGGTTAAAATGTGAAGTGTGTGTGTTTGTGTTTGTGTGTGAGCACAGATGCTGCTTGTCTGCTTTCTAGGGTTTGAGACTGAGCCCTGTTTAAAGGGAAAAGCTTTTACACAGTGAGCTCATGAATGTACTAGTTGAAGCAGTTTAAAGAAGTTTAAAGGCTGCTGTACTGGAAAGAAGTTTTAAACTAACCCTACTTTGAACTAAACCCAGAGACTTAGCCTGAGTTAACACCTCAGTCGGAACCCTGTAGTGTAAACACTAAAGGCCCGTGACCTCAGCTAACCATACAAGCCTAGTCACATCGTAACTTCATTCATTTTTATTTATTCATTCACTTATTTCCTGTTAGTGCTTCATCTTTATCATGATCCAGGTGCATCCCAACTGGAATGGTTGGGTGCAAGGCAAGAACACACCCTGGACATCACACATCAAAGCCATTGATATCTATATGTTAGAGCATTATTGCTACTTGTTACAACTGAAACTCGTTTGCTTGCTAACCTTGTTCTGTGGTGGGGCAGATTTTGCTAATGGAATGTGATGCTGTTCTGACAAAGCAGATGTAGTTCCCCTTATCTCCTAATCCAACTGAGGTTTAATAGAATGCCAGATTCATTTTAAATAGGTTGTGAAGAGTTAGCTGACCACTGCTTTTGGCTGTTTCCTATTATTCAGCCTATATGAGAGGAGAGAAATGAACCAAGGGTCTCTTCATTATCATTGGTTCCTCTGTTTATTGTGGGTGGAAACTGGAGCAAACCCACACGAACACAGGGATAACACACCTCACAGTCTCATCAGTCACCCGGAGATGGACTTGAACCCACAACCTCCAGGTCCCTGGAGCTGTGTGACTGCAACACTACCTGCTGCGCCACTGTGCCGCCCACTAATTAATCAATAAATTACATGAGCAAGCCAAGGGCAGCAGTGGCAAGTAAAAACACTCTCAGTGCAATCTAGGAAGGAAACTCATAATGGGGAACCTGTCTTTCTCTGGTCGACACTAGAGAGCACAACAAATAAAAAAACAGAAGTAAAAGTAAACTGATAGAGAGAAATGTATTGTTGTGAAGGTAAAATTTAAGTTAAGAAGGTGTGGGGCACTGGGGATGGCTGCCTGCCACGCTGGGTGTGTGCTCACAACCCCTAGTGCACTAGGGTGTGTGTGTGTGTGTGTGTGTTCACTGCCACAGATGGGTTAAATGCAAAATACACATTTCATTGTACAAGCACAAATAATTGCACATTATTAACATTATATTTAAATATTTGGAGTGTGTCTGAGCTCCAAACAATAACAGGAAGTCTGTTCCAGAATTAAGGAGCTTTGCGAGAAAAGGCTTTTCCTCCTGCATTATTTTTCGCAATGCGAGGAGCTAAGACGAGACTACAAAGTGTAGTGGTGGGTGATATGGTATGGGAAGTTCAGTAAAATACTCTGGGCCAAAACAATGTAGAAATCCATATACGAAGAGTAGTATTTTATAGTCAATGTGAAATTTTACGGGTAGCCAATGTAAGGACTAGAGAACTGGGGTTATATGATCACTGTTATGCTACACTGCACTGCACAGCAACTGTGAGGAATAAATGATGTGTCTTCTCTAATTTAGTAACATCCAGAGAGCGAGAGAGAGAGAAGGAAAGATAGATCAATAGAGAGAGAGAGATGGAGACAGCAAGAGAGAGTGGGGTTAAATAAAGGAGGTAGAAAAAGATGGAAGGAGAGAAAATGTGCATGGGTCAGAGGTCAGGCCGAGAGGGAGACAGAGAAGTGGATCGAGAGACAGAGGAGGGAAGTGGTGTGGAGAGAGTGAAAGTGAGTAAAGTGAATAAATGTAGAGAGAAAGAGAGAAAGGGAGGAAAATTCACTGGGCACAGGACTTGGTTTAAGAGCTTGGTCATAGGACACACAATGAGTGAGTAAAAAAAAGAGGCTGGTTTGGAAAATAAGTCCCAGGTTTTGCTTTGACATATTTTTTTCAGCTTCAAAATATTTTTGTTGGATGTTTTTTGATACAAAAATGATGCAATAGTGTACGCTTTCAGGAACAAATGTAAAGTAGAGGCACATTACTGATAACTAAAGGTAAAAATAGTATGAATTTACTTTTAAGGGTACAACCGTGCTTTTAAAGTCCTGTTGTGTTCATTTCTGGAGAGGAGAATATAATTTAAGCTTTCATTATAAAACTGTAAAATAAAAGAACATAATATAAGTCCTGGAGATGAAATTGGGTGTATACATTTTTTATAGTTATTATCTACAATTGGGTTATTATTATCTACAATTAAACAAGGTACAATATAAGGTACAATTATATTCCTTAAATAAAGGTACTGAATACGTACTCTTGAGGGTACCACCACAGTCACAGTTTTTTCTGACATTTCTGTCTATGAGTTTTCTGAATAGCTCTTCAACTTGAACATACTCAGTCATGAGATAAATAAACTCAATGACAGTACGACCCATGTTACAAATGTTTTTCTGCAATATTAACTGCAATATGTTCTTTGCAAATAATGTTGTTTTACTGTGTAAACTGCAAATGGAGGGCAGGAAGTGATTTTCCACACAGGAAGCTCTATCACACTCTCTCATAAAGCCTGTAGTTTACGCATTTTACAATTGCGCAAAATCATTTCAGCTGATAAACCATGAGGAGCTTGTATCAAGTACCAAAAGCTGCTATTCAAGAGGTAGAAAAATGCCTAGCAAGGCACCGCCTGAGCTCAGGACAAGACTGAGGCAGCTTCCTGTTCAGAAGCTTCTTGTTCAGATTTTATAGATGTACTTGCTGCCTCTATTTAAGGTGTAAATGGGGAGCTGATATTCTTGTGTGGTCTATGAGGAGGGAGTATTGTATTTTGCTCAGTTCTGTGGCTGTCCACTGGCGATGAACTAAAAACCTAGCGTTACTTTAAACAAACAAACAAGTGCTACGCTAACGCAGAAAGGTATCACGGAACTTAATGTTATTGTTGCTCGGTTAATCCACAGGACAATAAAAGAAACCCAAACTTCTAAATACAAGTGGTATATCTCAGTACTTTTGTGAACTTTCATTAGTATTTTTGAATTGAATTTTTTTAATCTTGCGTCTGGAGAAAAATGCAGTTCAATTACTGCCTTGATATCAGCTAATGTTTCAGTTCTGTTAAAAATCACTCACTATGACAAACATCAAACATTTGTTGTGATTACCTCTTTGTACATCTCTCTTGTAATATTGTCTGAACTAGCTCAATACAGGCTCCTTGCCTCCAAAGTTTTTCACCTCCTGCCCTCCATCTTGATATTGAGCCACATCCGAATCCTGTGACTGAAGAAAAACCTATTACCCATTTCCACCAGAGAGTTTGCCAAATCCCCAAACCTGCCACATAATGCATAATGCAGGTTTACCTGGTCGAGGAAGCTCCTCAGATCAGAAAATGTGGATGCGCTTGTGATTTTGGATGTTAATTTATAGAGAATGACCTTAATTTGTATAATTATTAATATAAATGAGTTAATTCTCTAACTTTTGCTGAGAGAAACTCCCCACATCGTTCAACCCTAGTTTCCTGAATATCTGTAGTGGGCGTAGTCAGAGAGTTGGAAGATGCAGAATGAAGGGAGTAAAGACAGATGCTCTTTCTCTTCCATCATCGCAGTGCACACTCGCTTAAAAAAGCCTGACTGACTCCACAGCGTCTACAGAATATCTATAACCTCACATCTGAACAGAGGCCACGGGCTGCTGGAAGGATGCTCTGATACAGAGGATGGATTTTCAGCTGTGTGTGTGTATGTGTGTGTGTTGGAGGGCAGTTACAGTGAATGGTGAATAAAGAGTGCTCTGAAAGGGAAGAAGGCCTGGAGTAAGTGAAGCGAGGGACTAATGAATCCTGCCAAAACAAGAAAAAAAACAAAGCAAAAACTTGAGTCGTGCTTTGTGCTTTTATACCACCCAGTCAGACCCCCTCTCTCTCTCTCTCTCTCTCTCTCTCTCTCTCTCTCTCTCTCTCTGTCCCTCTCTCTCCGTCTCGCTGCTTGTGCTTTGTTTCTTCTCTCCTTTTATTTATTTTTTATTTTTCTATCATCCTGACTTCATAAATCAAATGATTTATTTCCCAAGACGCAAAGCACTGTAACAAGCTGCTCTTATGAGTGTGTGCGTGTGCGTATGTCTCAGAGAGTTGTTATTCAGCAGTGACTTTAATCCAAATACTATTTCGATACAGATGTGAAAATGTGTTCTCTCTGTTACAGAACTGTGCAAAAGTCAAAGACTTTTAATGACCATCTGTCATTAATTTCAGCCTGAGAAAGCTTTCAGTGTGTTATTCATTTATTCAACATTAAATAAACAAAGGAGCAAAGGAGCAGGCCCTGCACAGCAGTCTTCAGTGCAACCACACTTTTCCTTTCTTATAGAATCCATTTAAGTCTGGCATCCTCCCTCAGCACCAAACTAAAAATAGTATGTATATATATTTTTTGCTCCTGGTGCTGGCATTTGTGAGCTGATGTGTTGGACCTGGGCAGTCTGTGTTCTCCTCTGGAGCATGGGGCGGTAAGGTGATGCAGCATTGACGGCAATGAAAAAAAGAGGCAGTTGTGAGCATTGTGTCTCAGAGGAAGGTGGTGCTTTTCTTCACCCTCCTAGTGTTGGGGGAATTGTTTATTTTGTGGGTAGTTCATCATCTAACAGCTAATAACTAATGGGGGGGATGTGATTGTTAAGAGTACCAGTTTTTCCATGTCTTTTAGTATTGTGATATTATATCGGCCAGTACTAGCAGACACTGTTATATTAGTGAAACAGACTTTTTACTCTCCCTAATAGAGGGACAATATCACCCAGGAATGCTGACTGTGTGTGTGTGTGTGTGTGTGTGTGTGAGTACTGAGATGAGATCAGGTGTATTGACACTGGTCTCTGACACAGACCTCAGTAAAGAAGCGCTGAGTTTGCAGCTTCTATCTTCCTCAATCTAATCTAAACACCAGCAACACACACTGCACAAAAACACTGCCACCCTGACGGCCAATGCCGTTCACGAAACCGTCCTTTACACCATCCGTTACATCAGGAAGAAGTTCATCTCCTGAAGATTCTGATCATTAATCTAGAGATCAGAGCTTTTCACAATGACCAGAATATTAAAATCGGCCTTCTATCAGCAATAACAAACCTGGACATTGGAGACAGAGAGTATGAGCAGAGTTTTCTTCCACACACAGCCCACACACAGACTACACACAGCCCACACACGGACAACACACAGCCCACACAAAGACTACACACAGCCCACACAAAGACTGCACACAGCCCACACACGTACTACACACAGCCCACACACGGACTACACACGGCCCACACACGGACTACAGACAACCCACACACAGGCTACACACAGGCCACACACGGACTACAGACAGCCCACACACAGACTACACACAGCCAACACATGGACTACAGACAGCCCACACACAGCCAACACACGGACTTCACACATCCCACACACAGCCCACACACGGACTACACACAGCCCACACACAGCCCACACACAGACTACAAACAGCCCACACACGGACTACACACGGCCCACACACAGACTACACACGGCCCACACACGGCCCACACACAGCCCACACACGGACTACACACAGCCCACACAGAGACTACACACCGCCCACACACGGACTACAGACAACCCACACACAGGCTACACACAGGCCACACAGGGACTACAGACAGCCCATATACAGCCCACACACGGACTACACACGGCCCACACACAGACTATACACAGCCCAGACACGGACTACAGACAACCCACACACAGGCTACACACAGGCCACACACGGACTACAGACAGCCCACACACAGGCTACTCACGGACTACACACAACCCACACACAGACTACACACGGCCCACACACAGACTACACACAGCCCACACACAGACTACACACAGCCCAGACACGGACTGCATACAGCCCACACACAGACTATACACACCCCACACACGGACTACAGACGACCCACACACAGAATACACACAGCCAACACATGGACTACAGACAGCCCACACACAGCCAACACACGGATTTCACACATCCCACACACAGCCCACACCCAGCCCACACACGGACTACACACGGCCCACACACAGACTACACACAGCCCACACACGGCCCACACACAGCCCACACACGGACTGCACACAGTCCACACACGGACTACACACGGCCCACACACAGACTACACACAGCCCACACTACACACAGCCCAGATTACACACGGACTACATACGGGCCACACACATACTACAGGCAGCCCACACACGGACTACACACATCCCACACACGGACTACACACGGCCCCCACACAGACTACACACAGCCCACTCACGGAGTACACACAGCCCACACACAGACTAAACACAGCTCACACACAGACTACACACGGGCCACACACGGACTACAGATAGCCCACACACAGCCCACACACGGACTACAGACAGCCCACACACGGCCCACACACAGACTACACACAGCCCACACACGGACTACACACAGCCCACACACGGACTACACACAGCCCACACACGGACTACAGACAGCCCACACACAGACTACAGACAGCCCACACACGGACTACACACAGCCCACACACGGACTACACACGGCCCACACACAGACTACACACAGCCTACACACGGCCCACACATAGACTACACACAGCACACACATTGACTAAACAAAGCCCACACACGGTCTACACACGACCCACACACAGCCCACACATGGACTACAAACAGTCCACACACGGACTACACACGGCCCACACACAGACTACACACAGCCCACACTACATACAGCCCAGACCACACATGGAATACAGACAGCCCACACACAGACTACACACGGACTACAGACAGCAAACACACAGCCCACACACAGAATACACACGGCCCACACACAGACTACAAACAGCCCACACAGAGACTACACAGGGCTCACACACGGGCTACACACAGCCCACACACCTACTACACACAGCCCACACACGGACTACACACAGCCCACACATAGCCCACACACGGACTACGCACGGCCCACACACAGACTGCACACAGCCCATACACGGACTAAACACAACCCACACACGGACTACACACAGCCCACACACGGACTACACACACGGACTACAGACAACCCACACGCAGGCTACACACAGGCCACACACGGACTACAGACAACCCACACACAGCACACTCAGGGACTACACACAGCTCACACACAGACTATACACAGGCTACACACAGACTACACACAGCCCACACACGGACTGCACACAGCCCACACACAGACTATACACAGCCCACACACAGACTATACACAGCCCACACACGGACTACAGACAATCCACACACAGGCTACACACAGGCCACACACGGACTACAGACAGCCCACACACAGCACACTCAGGGATTACACACAGCCCACACACAGACTACACATGGCCCACACACAGACTACACACAGGCTACACACAGCCCACACACGGACTGCACACAGCCCACACACAGACTATACACAGCCCACACACGGACTACAGACAGCCCACACACAGACTACAATCAGACTACACATGGAATATACACAGCCCACACACAGACTACACACAGCCCACACACGGAGTACACACAGCCCACACACGGACTAAACACAGCTCACACACAGACTACACACAGCCCACACACGGACTACACACAGCCCACACACGGACTACACACGGCCCACACACGGACTACACACGGCCCACACACGGACTACACACAGCCCACACACAGACTACACATGGCCCACACACAGACTACACACAGCCTACACACGGACTACAGACAGCAAACACACAGACTACACACAGCCCACACACATGCTACACACAGCCCACACACCTACTACACACATCCCACACACGGACTACACACAGCCCACACATAGCCCACACAGAGACTACGCACGGCCCACACACAGACTGCACACAGCCCAAACACGGACTACACACAGCCCACACACGGACTACACACAGCCCACACACGGACTACATACAGACTACACACAGCCCACACACAGACTACACACATCCCACAAACAGACTACAGACAGCCCACACACGGACTACAGACAGCCCACACACGGACTACAGACAGCCCACACACAGACTACACACAGCCACACACAGACTACACACAGGCCACACACAGACTACACACATCCCACAAACGGACTACACACAGCCCACACTACATACAGCCCAGACCACACATGGAATACAGACAGCCCACACACAGACTACACACGGACTACAGACAGCAAACACACAGCCCACACACAGAATACACACGGCCCACACACAGACTACAAACAGCCCACACAGAGACTACACAGGGCTCACACACGGGCTACACACAGCCCACACACCTACTACACACAGCCCACACACGGACTACACACAGCCCACACATAGCCCACACACGGACTACGCACGGCCCACACACAGACTGCACACAGCCCATACACGGACTAAACACAACCCACACACGGACTACACACAGCCCACACACGGACTACACACACGGACTACAGACAACCCACACGCAGGCTACACACAGGCCACACACGGACTACAGACAACCCACACACAGCACACTCAGGGACTACACACAGCTCACACACAGACTATACACAGGCTACACACAGACTACACACAGCCCACACACGGACTGCACACAGCCCACACACAGACTATACACAGCCCACACACAGACTATACACAGCCCACACACGGACTACAGACAATCCACACACAGGCTACACACAGGCCACACACGGACTACAGACAGCCCACACACAGCACACTCAGGGATTACACACAGCCCACACACAGACTACACATGGCCCACACACAGACTACACACAGGCTACACACAGCCCACACACGGACTGCACACAGCCCACACACAGACTATACACAGCCCACACACGGACTACAGACAGCCCACACACAGACTACAATCAGACTACACATGGAATATACACAGCCCACACACAGACTACACACAGCCCACACACGGAGTACACACAGCCCACACACGGACTAAACACAGCTCACACACAGACTACACACAGCCCACACACGGACTACACACAGCCCACACACGGACTACACACGGCCCACACACGGACTACACACGGCCCACACACGGACTACACACAGCCCACACACAGACTACACATGGCCCACACACAGACTACACACAGCCTACACACGGACTACAGACAGCAAACACACAGACTACACACAGCCCACACACATGCTACACACAGCCCACACACCTACTACACACATCCCACACACGGACTACACACAGCCCACACATAGCCCACACAGAGACTACGCACGGCCCACACACAGACTGCACACAGCCCAAACACGGACTACACACAGCCCACACACGGACTACACACAGCCCACACACGGACTACATACAGACTACACACAGCCCACACACAGACTACACACATCCCACAAACAGACTACAGACAGCCCACACACGGACTACAGACAGCCCACACACGGACTACAGACAGCCCACACACAGACTACACACAGCCACACACAGACTACACACAGGCCACACACAGACTACACACATCCCACAAACGGACTACACACAGCCCACACACAGCCCACACACGGACTACACACAGCCCACACAAAGACTACACACAGCCCACACACGTACTACACACAGCCCACACAGAGACTACACACAGCCCACACATGGACAACAGACAGCCCCCACACAGCCCACACACGGACTACACACGGACCACACACAGACTATACACAGCCCACACACGGACTACAGACAACCCACACACAGGCTACACACAGGCCACACACGGACTACAGACAGCCCACACACAGCACACTCACGGACTAAACACAGCCCACACACAGACTACACACGGCACACACACAGACTACACACAGCCCACACACATACTACACACAGCCCACACACGGACTGGACACAGCCCACACACAGACTATACACAGCCCACACACGGACTACACACGGCCCACACACAGACTACACACAGCCCACACACGGCCCACACACAGCCCACACACGGACTGCACACAGTCCACACACGGACTACACACGGCCCACACACAGACTACACACAGCCCAGACTACACACGGACTACAGACAGCCCACACACAGACTACATACGGGCCACACACATACTACAGGCAGCCCACACACGGACTACACACATCCCACACACGGACTACACACGGCCCCCACACAGACTACACACAGCCCACTCACGGAGTACACACAGCCCACACACAGACTAAACACAGCTCACACACAGACTACACACGGCCCACACACGGACTACACACAGCCCACACACAGACTACAGACAGCCCACACACAGAATACACACGGGCCACACACGGACTACAGATAGCCCACACACAGCCCACACACGGACTACAGACAGCCCACACACGGCCCACACACAGACTACACACAGCCCACACACGGACTACACACAGCCCACACACGGACTACACACAGCCCACACACGGACTACAGACAGCCCACACACAGACTACACACAGCCCACACATAGCCCACACACGGACTACACACGGACTACGCACGGCCCACACACAGACTACACACAGCCCACACACGGACTACATACAGACTACACACAGCCCACACACAGACTACACACATCCCACAAACAGACTACAGACAGCCCACACACAGACTACAGACAGCCCACACACGGACTACAGACAGCCCACACACAGACTACACACAGCCCACACAGAGACTACACACAGCTCACACACAGACTATACACAGGCTACACACAGACTACACACAGCCCACACACGGACTGCACACAGCCCACACACAGACTATACACAGCCCACACACAGACTATACACAGCCCACACACGGACTACAGACAATCCACACACAGGCTACACACAGGCCACACACGGACTACAGACAGCCCACACACAGCACACTCAGGGATTACACACAGCCCACACACAGACTACACATGGCCCACACACAGACTACACACAGGCTACACACAGCCCACACACGGACTGCACACAGCCCACACACAGACTATACACAGCCCACACACGGACTGCACACAGCCCAAACACGGACTACACACAGCCCACACACGGACTACACACAGCCCACACACGGACTACATACAGACTACACACAGCCCACACACAGACTACACACATCCCACAAACAGACTACAGACAGCCCACACACAGACTACAGACAGCCCACACACGGACTACAGACAGCCCACACACAGACTACACACAGCCCACACAGAGACTACACACAGCCCACACACGGACTTCAGAAAACCCACACACAGGCTACACACAGGCCACACACAGACAACACACAGCCCACACACAGACTACACACATCCCACAAACGGACTACACACAGCCCACACACAGCCCACACACGGACTACACACAGCCCACACAAAGACTACACACAGCCCACACAAAGACTACACACAGACTACACACATCCCACAAACGGACTACACACAGCCCACACACGGACTACACACAGCCCACACAAAGACTACACACAGCCCACACAAAGACTACACACAGCCCACACACGTACTACACACAGCCCACACAGAGACTACACACAGCCCACACATGGACAACAGACAGCCCCCACACAGCCCACACACGGACTACACACGGACCACACACAGACTATACACAGCCCACACACAGACTACAGACAACCCACACACAGGCTACACACAGGCCACACACGGACTACAGACAGCCCACACACAGCACACTCACGGACTAAACACAGCCCACACACAGACTACACACGGCCCACACACAGACTACACACAGCCCACACACATACTACACACAGCCCACACACGGACTGGACACAGCCCACACACAGACGATACACAGCCCACACACGGACTACAGACAGCCCACACACAGACTACACACAGCCAACACATGGACTACACACAGCTCACACAGCCCACACACGGACTACACACAGCCCACACACGGACTACACACGGCCCACACACGGACTACACACAGCACACACATGGACTAAACAAAGCCCACACACGGTCTACACACGGCCCACACACAGCCCACACACGGACTACAAACAGTCCACACACGGACTACACACGGCCCACACACAGACTACACACAGCCCACACTATATACAGCCCAGACTACACATGGAATACAGACAGCCCACACACAGACTACACACGGACTACAGACAGCAAACACACAGACTACACACAGCCCACACACGGACTACACACAGCCCACACACAGACTACAAACAGCCCACACACAGACTACACACAGCCCACACACAGACTACAAACAGCCCACACAGAGACTACACACGGCCCACACACGGGGTACACACAGCCCACACACCTACTACACACAACCCACACACGGACTACACACAGCACACACATAGCCCACACACGGACTACGCACGGCCCACACACAGACTGCACACAGCCCAAACACGGACTACACACAGACTACACACAGCCCACACACGGACTACACACATCCCACAAACAGACTAAAGACAGACCACACACAGACTACACACAGCCCACACACGGACTACACACAGCCCACACAAAGACTACACACAGCCCACACATGTACTACACACAGCCCACACAGGGACTACAGACAACCCACACACAGGCTACACACAGGCCACACACGGACTACACACAGCCCACACACGGACTACACACAGCCCACACACGGACTACACACAGCCCACACAGAGGCTACACACAGGCCACACACGGACTACAGACAGCCCACATACAGCCCACACACGGACTACACATGGCCCACACACAGACTATACACAGCCCACACACGGACTACAGACAACCCACACACAGGCTACACACAGGCCACACACGGACTACAGACAGCCCACACACAGGCTACTCACGGACTACACACAACCCACACACAGACTACACACGGCCCACTCACAGACTACACACAGCCCACACACAGACTACACACAGCCCACACACAGACTACACACAGCCCACACACGGACTACACACAGCCCACACACGGACAACAGACAGCCCACACACAGACTACACACAGCCCACACACGGACTACACACGGCCCACACACAGCCTACACACGGACTACACACGGCCCACACACAGACTACACACAGCCCACACACAGACTACAAACAGCCCACACACAGACTACACACAGCCCACACACAGACTACAAACAGCCCACACAGAGACTACACACGGCCCACACACGGGGTACACACAGCCCACACACCTACTACACACAACCCACACACGGACTACACACAGCACACACATAGCCCACACACGGACTACGCACGGCCCACACACAGACTGCACACAGCCCAAACACGGACTACACACAGACTACACACAGCCCACACACGGACTACACACATCCCACAAACAGACTAAAGACAGACCACACACAGACTACACACAGCCCACACACGGACTACACACAGCCCACACAAAGACTACACACAGCCCACACATGTACTACACACAGCCCACACAGGGACTACAGACAACCCACACACAGGCTACACACAGGCCACACACGGACTACACACAGCCCACACACGGACTACACACAGCCCACACACGGACTACACACAGCCCACACAGAGGCTACACACAGGCCACACACGGACTACAGACAGCCCACATACAGCCCACACACGGACTACACATGGCCCACACACAGACTATACACAGCCCACACACGGACTACAGACAACCCACACACAGGCTACACACAGGCCACACACGGACTACAGACAGCCCACACACAGGCTACTCACGGACTACACACAACCCACACACAGACTACACACGGCCCACTCACAGACTACACACAGCCCACACACAGACTACACACAGCCCACACACAGACTACACACAGCCCACACACGGACTACACACAGCCCACACACGGACAACAGACAGCCCACACACAGACTACACACAGCCCACACACGGACTACACACGGCCCACACACAGCCTACACACGGACTACACACGGCCCACACACAGACTACACACAGCACACACATGGACTAAATAAAGCCCACACACGGTCTACACACGGCCCACACACAGCCCACACATGGACTACAAACAGTCCACACATGGACTACAAACAGTCCACACATGGACTACACACGGCCCACACACAGACGACACACAGCCCACACTACATACAGCCCAGACCAGACATGGAATACAGACAGCACACACACAGACTACACACGGACTACAGACAGCAAACACGCAGACTACACACAGCCCACACACGGACTACACACAGCCCACACACAGACTACACACAGCCCACACATGGACTACACACAGCCCACACAAAGACTACACACAGGCTACACACAGGCCACACACGGACTACACACAGCCCACACACGGACTACAGACAACCCACACACAGGCCACACACAGGCCACACACGGACTACAGACAGCCCACACACAGCCCACACACAGACTACACACAGCCCACACACGGACTGCACACAGCCCACACACAGACTATACACAGCCCACACATGGACTACAGACAGCCCACACACAGACTACACACAGCCAACACATGGACTACAGACAGCCCACACACAGCCCACACACGGACTACAGACAACCCACACACAGGCTACACACAGGCCACACACGGACTACAGACAGCCCACACACAGCCAACACACGGACTACACACAGCCCACACACAGACTACACGCGGCCCACACACAGCCAACACACGGACTACACACAGCCCACACACAGACTACACGCGGCCCACACACAGACTACACACAGCCCACACACGGACTGCACACAGCCCACACATAGACTATACACAACCCACACACGGACTACAGACAGCCCACACACAGACTACACACAGCCAACACATGGACTACAGACAGCCCACACACAGACTGCACGCGGCCCACACACAGCCCACACACAGACTGCACACAGCCCACACATAGACTATACACAGCCCACACACGGACTACAGACAGCCCACACACAGACTACACACAGCCAACACATGGACTACAGACAGCCCACACACAGACTACACACAGCCCACACACGGACTACACACATCCCTCACACAGACTACACACAGACTACACACAGTCAACGCATGGACTACACACAGCCCACACACAGCCTACACACAGCCAACACATGGACTACAGACAGCCCACACACAGACTACACACAGCCCACACACGGACTACACACATCCCTCACACAGACTACACACAGACTACACACAGTCAACGCATGGACTACACACAGCCCACACACAGCCCGCACACGGACTACACACAGCCCACACACAGACTACACACAGCTCACACACTACTAGGTTTTCCAGCATGCTATTTCTGCTCTTCTGGGAAGAAGTTTGACTGGATGTTGGAATATTGCTGTGAGGATTTAATGGCATTCAGGGCATTAGGTCACATGCTGATGTTGGACAAAGAGCACTCCAACTCATCTTCAAAATCAGCGCTGGTATGTTTGTAATACTAACCCAACCCCCATCTCTCTCTCTCTCTGCAGGAGAATCCATACCTGTGTAGTGATGAGTGTGATGCCTCTAATCCAGACTTGGCCCACCCTCCTCAGCTGATGCAGGACAGAGAGCGAGGTGGTCTCATCACATACTGGCAGACTGTGACTTGGAGCCGCTACCCCGAGCCTTTGCTGGCCAACATCACGCTGTCCTGGAACAAGACCCTTGAACTGGCCGACGACATCCAGATCACCTTTGAGTACGGCCGGCCCACTGTCATGGTTCTAGAGAAATCTATGAACTACGGACGCACGTGGCAGCCTTACCAGTTCTACGCAGATGACTGCTTTGATGCCTTCCGTATGCCCAGCCGGCGAGTGCAGGACCTCACGGCCGCCAATGTCACGCGGGTCGTCTGCACCGAGTTCTACTCCCGCTGGGTGGGCTCCAAGAACGACAAGGTGGTCCGCTTCGAGGTTCGGCCACGTTTCGCTGTGTTTGCTGGGCCCAGGTTGCTGAACATGGAGGGACTGTACACGCGCATGGAGAGCATGAAGGGCCTGAGGGACTTCTTCACCTTCACAGACCTGCGTCTACGGCTGCTCAGACCTGCGCTTGGAGGGACATACGTCCAGAGGGACAACTTGCTCAAGTACTTCTACGCCATCTCCAACATCGAGGTGCCGGCCAGGTAGGAGCAGCGCCCATTCAGGTTATACACATTCACACACTCTACTAAATTTAAAACAGCATCCAGAAAGTAGCACAGACTGTGCATAGGTGTGTTTCAGTGAGTGACAGGGTGAATGTGTAAAATTGCCTGCAGGTGTGTGTGAGTGACTGGGTGAGTGTGTAAAATTGCCTGCAGGTGTGTGTGAGTGACTGGGTGAATAAGTAAAATTGCCTGCAGGTGTGTGTGATTGACTGGGTGAGTGTGTAACTCTGTTCACAGGTGTGTGTTAATGACTGGGCGAGTGTGTAAAA
>NC_089814.1:31995042-32010042 GCF_029633855.1 Hoplias malabaricus
GTGGGACTGGGCCGCAGGCGGGTGGTAATGAGGACGGCGTTTGCTTTTTACAGTGGGACTGACGTGGGGCCAGCCCGGGACCCAAAGCAGCGGGGCACGGGGACAGGCGAGCTGCTGGCTAGCGCTGCCGACAGGGCGGCTGGGGAGTGATTACGTTTTTAGGGAGCCGGCGGGCAGATATAGGGGTTAGAGGCTAAAGAGAGGGGATTTATTAGTGCTGTAAATTACAGTCAGGCAGCTTCCTCTCACTCCTCCAGAGCTCCCTCCCTCCTTCCCCCCCCCCCCCTCCCCTCCCTCATGCTTCCACAAAGGCAGCCCTCATACCCGCTGCCTTTCCCTGGGACAGACGTTTGATTTGGGGGACGCCAGGAGAAGGCCAGCCCCCCAGGCTCAAAGATGCCTTTGTGCCTGCTAGCATTAGTCCTCTGTACTTAAAAATGGCTCCTTGAGTGAGGGGGAGTGCGTGAGGAAACGCGAGAGATGGGTCATAATGCGTACTGACAGACTACGGTGACCTTCCTGTGCGCCGTTAACACTTCGCTCTATCGGCCGGGCCTCATCGGGGGCCAACACGTTTCCTCTGAAACTCCTAATACGAACTCGTGTTAGCCGAGCTGGGGACGCTGTGAGGGATCACGCACCGTGTGCCCACGATACGTACCTGCTTTTCAACACGGCTTCCGTGAACTTTCACTTCTGAAACACCCCTATATCCGTCCGCCCCGAGACACGCCAGCGCACTTACTGTAAATGTAGAACAACATGCCACAACATTCACTACATCCTGACATTTAATTGCCCCAATAAATCAGAATATATTCCAACAGAGACTAGGCCCCTTCTTTAAATGAATAATGAATACACACACTGTTTTACCTTGACAGAGAGAAACACTGTTACGGTTGAGGCTCGGCTCCCGACTGTAAAAGTACTCTTGTGCTGGGCGTGAATGAAGGTGCCATTTTGGACACTGTTCTCTGACAAAATCTCAGCTGTAATTCATACAGATTTTGGCCCACGGGGTTTTGAAAAACAGACTAAGGAAAGTGTCTGAGAACACAGAGCCCTCTTCAGGGTTATTTTTATCGTTAAAACCGTTGAGCCGTGCGATTAAAAAGCACACACACTTAGCAGTGAGTTTGTGGTGGCAATCGCAGATGACCTGCTTGATCAAAAACTCTTTTGACGTGTTTGGCATTGCTCCCACCTCCGTGTTTACTAGCTCACCCCACTGCACTAAGACTGGCTAAACGTTTAGTGTAAATGCCTAGCCGAACATTACACAGACGTTTTATTTCATCCATTTGCGTTAGATTTCAGTACAGTTCGGATGACTTTGTTTATTCATTCATCCTCTGTATCCACAGATCAGGAGCCTACCGTGAATCACTGGGCGAAAGGCAAGAACACAGTCCATCCCAGGGCTTCACACTGTCACACAGCCAATCCACCCACTAACAGTGGTGCATTTCCACTGCGTGAGTTAGACTCGACTTGACTCCGCACGGCTCAGCTCGCTTAAAGCTGGTTGCTTTTCCACTAGCACAGCTCCCTCGCGAAATGGAGCCGGTGACGTCGCAAAACCCCATCTCTTACAGGAATCGCGGGTTTGAAAACCAGCGGCGGTAAAGTCAGGCGCTGTTTACTCATCATGTATTTGTGTGTTGTTGTTTTTTTTTGGACTGAACACCACCCTGTGATCAATTTTCCTTGTCGCACGTTCAGCTTTCGTTGGAAATTTCTTTCAGCCATCGACCCACGCAGCATATAAACCTCTTCAAAACACCTCGAGGTAATGTCAGTGAGTCTGATAAAAATAAACGTGAAAGCTGCTGTAACTTAAGAGATTGACATGTCTCTGGCCAATCAGCAGGGTTTACACCTCACCATTTAGTACCTACTCAACGCGGTTGGAACCCAGAGCGAGCAGGGACTGAAAAAGTACCTGGTTCCAGGGACCAGGACCAGATTTGTCCAGTGGAAAAGCAAAAGAGTCGAGTCTAGTCGAGTCGTGTAGGTCCCATGCAGTGGAAAAGCACAGTGTGAGCAGATACTAATCAGTTCCAAGTACCAGGCACCAATTTTCCCAATGGAAAAGCAACAAAGCAGAGTAGAGTAGATACCATGCACTGAAATATTTGCCATAATTGTGATTTTTCTGACCCATAATGTCACTGTAATTTATTTATGCTGCGATTATTTTCAATAAATGGAGGCCCAAGCAAAGATTCCAAGCAAATTTGGCTTTAATTCTGAGCACTGAACGGGAGAGTCTCAGACAATCAGTCAGTTGTTTTTATTGTAATGTGTTTGTTTGACACAGATAACAGCTCTATCTCTGTTATCGAATCTAACTCTCCCCTTTTTAAAGGTGCTAAGACATCGTTAGCAAGGCTGCGGCTAACAACATTCACTTTCATGAAGGTGTCTGTGTTTTTTTCACACTTTGTAGCATGACACTCTTTAAGTGTTAAGTGGAGTGCAACTTTAGAAGTTCCCTAAAATGGACGTAAGAAGTTTATTCTGTCGTTTGTGTTCTATTTTATGGTGAATTTTACTTTTGCTTTTACTCCACTGATCAGTGCAGTGAATGCGGTTAAGCTGCTGTACGTACTTCTCTGATCTATGAGCTAATCTTAGTTCTGTGGGTGAGGTTTGTCTGAAAACGGGTGGTAAATAAAAGAAAGAAAAGCCGAGGCTCTCCGACACCTTAGCGGCCTACGTCGGAAAACTGTGTGCGGTGGGTCTCATGGAAAAAGAAGCGTGAATACAGCAGGCCTTCAGTTCCAGCGGCACTTCTCCCTCTCCGCTGACACCCACCTGAGCAACTGAGCACAAACGCCAACAGAAATCAGCTCACCTCAGAGCCAGGGTGAAGCTAGTGGTGAACAGGCCGTAGCTTAAGATGTAGGCCCTCGTCAAACTTTCGGGGGAGCTTAAAGGCGTCTTTGATGGCAACGTAAATCCTAGAGGTGGCCAGTAGATGTTTAATGTTTCTTGGTACATTTTTGGTCAGAGGCAATGAAAGTCTGATGACTTTTCAGACTGAACTCTTAACTTTTAAAAGCCTTTGAAAATGAAAAGTACATTTCAGGAGGAAAAGACTAAACATCGGTCAGATGTGCAAACGTTTCGACGGCTCTGAACTTGACCCGTCTTATTTTGTCTACTTGTGTGTGCTGGACTGTAATGCTAATTTGATTTCGTTTGGTACTAAAGTGCAGCACAGCAGCCACACAGCCCTAGGACTATAAACACTGTGGAGCATTGACAGACATGTGGAATATGGATATACCACTCTCCGCTCTTCTAAAGTCTTTTAAAGTGGGCAAGTCTTGGTTTAATTAAAGCAATAAAAAGTGCATTCGATTAGAACCAGATGTAAAATGACAAATATTACAAGGAAATGAATATTTCTCGAGTTTGGAGAGCTGCTTAATGAGAGGAATCAAAGCCTCATAACTACAGCGTTGGGATCAAGGCTTTCCGAATGTGCTAAAGCTAGTCTCCAGATATGAATATGTTAAAGAAGATCTACTTCTAGTTCTTCTCAAAGCTTAATATCTTCTGGTACATCCTTTACATGTGTTTATGATTATTATCTGATATTTAATCACATCTAGCTCATCCTTATTCAGACCACGCCCACAAGGGGTTCCCAGAGTGGATTAGAAGCGAGTCCAGTCGATGACTTCGCACAGGTTTTACGGGGGAGACCCTTCCTGATGCGACTCTTCCGTGTCCCCCAGGCCTGGGACTAGCAACAGGAGAATTACAGTCAGAATTAGTTCGCATTTAGCCCAATCCGTGCAGTGAAACACACATTAACACACACTAGTGGACACTAGAGGGCAGTGAGCAGTGCCCTGAGCGGTGGGCGGCGCCCGTGGAGCAGTCAGATGTTCGGTGCCTTGCTCCAACTTGTGAAGATTTGATTTTAACATATTGTAGCATATAGAATTTAAATTATCATAAAAAAACAGCATTACAGCAACATTAAATCTTGAATTAATTTCCCACAAGTTACTCCTTGTTGAGTATCCCACTGTGAGCTGAACCTCGCAGGTTCTACCTCTCCTTTATAGATTTAGAGTGTCTTGGTAATATGTGGAAAGAGGTCAAAACCATGAGCACTCAAAGGCTTAAGTGCTCCCCAATAGCCTAATAACCCCAGATTATGTTCATAAATATCATCCCATGGTTGCTTTATTACTGCAGCTTTATGGCGAAATGGTTCCAGCTCAGCTGAGAATGATAGACTACACACACTGTTCATAACGACACACACACAGAGACACACTGTCCATTGCTCTGGGAGATGGTCGTAAACAAAGTCGCTCATGGAGTCGTCAGCTGACTCCAGCGGGAGAGACAGTAGGCTTGCACCATGTAAACCTGGTAGCTGATGTTTCAGCATGTTTTTATCAAAGGGGGGCGAGTTGTCCTGTGATGTGGGCCCCGAGGGGCAGTATCAGCTCTGACTCTCGGCTCCCCAGCCCCCTTCTGCTGCTTTATCAGACCTGCAGGGGTGGTTTGGGAGCTAGCCTGGGACACACTGGCTCCTAATCCCTGGCCCCGGCCTCAAGGAACCATATCAGTGAAGATAAAGACATCCGGGAGAGCAGGAGGCCGAGGTTTTAAGGAAACGTGCGAGTGTGAAGGATCAGGCCGTTGCAGTTGATTGCTTATGAAGGTTTTGGACGATGTCCGTGCGGCAGGGTCGGGGAAATCCGAGTGTAAGTTCTCCAAACTGACGGAGAGGTGGTGTTCCAACCTGTTTTCTTCAGCTGTGTGTTTTTAGCGCCCACGACAACGACGTAAATCCAGCACAGCCCACCGACAGTAATGCTCAGTGGAATTCTCCGCTCATTAACTCTCTCAGAGATCCCTGAAAAGGACTGGAGGGGCATCTGATTACAAGGTCGGAGCTCAGCTGTGACCCGACTGCTGCCTTTTGCTGGGTGAAACCAGCTCTGGGGGTCAGTGAGAAGGAGACCAGATGAGCGGGAAAGCGAGGCTTATCACCGCGGCCTTCCCCAGGAGATAAGCTGTGGTATGTCCTCTCACCTTCCTCCCCTGGGCTGACCCTCGGGGGACAGATAAGTGAGGGCTTTGATGCACAACAGGGGTGGATGACATGGGCGTAGAGAAAGAGAGAGAGAGAGAGAAAGGGAGAACAGGAATGAAAGAAAGAAGACCTTTAGCCTTTGACATTTAGTCATGCGTGCTGATGGAAAGTGGTCAATGGGCCATTTTATCTATTAGTGACTGTAACAGCCAGAGGGCACTGACCTGGAGTTTGATTGGAGGACGTTCTCCCTCACACACACTCTTCTAGATCATTCTCCTTCTCCTAATTAAATCAGTTTTAGAACTGGCTCAACTTGATTCACTATATCCAGGTTGATAATGAAGGAAAGGCGGGTACCAACCTAAAAGTGATGTATAGAGTATATTACAAGAACACACTGCTTTTCTTGATATTTAGAGATGTCTGTATCCTCTGAAAGTGTCCACCTCTAACTATCTGCAGTTTGACTAATCACATATTCCTAAAGCTGCTGTTGTTGATATTAGCTATAGCTTAAGATACTGAGGCCCCCAGAGCTTATTTTTATATGGTTAAAGGGGACGTCTATGACTGTGGGGAAATGCAGTTCTCTCTGGGTTGTTTACGTTCGGAATCTCAGCTCCTTTTAAGGTGGGACGTTATGTTTAAGAAGGGAAATCGACTGTTGGCGGAAGTGTAACTGGTCTATAAGTTTTTATTCACTGTTTGAATTACCACAGAAGCTCATTTGTTGTAATTAGAGTTGTTTAGTTTTGTAGCACTGTCGCTAATGCAGTTAGCCAGCTCCGGAGTTTGAGGACATTTCCACCTTAAATGATCAGAAACAGCAAAAATGAGTCAATATTACCCACCTATGGAGCAGGAATAGAGCAATATCCTCATCTTGGTTCATGCTTTTCAATGAGAGAGAGAGAGAGAGAGAGAGAGAGAGAAACTACAATACAAATAATTTCAGAATTTTGTAAAAAGTGTTTTTTGATTACAGTCGAGACCCGTTAATTGTTTCAGAAACATTTATTGTATAAGGATTTTTAAAAAAATATTTCATATTCTTAACAAAAAAAAAGAACTCAAACAGGATCCAGTGGAACTTACCTTTAAAGGAAACATAGACGATTCTGGAGAAGTACTGTTCTCACAGTAAAACAAACCTCATTTGCAATTTGAGCTGTTTTGAATTTGAATTTGGAGTCAGTTCCACTTTAAGTAATGTAAGTGTAACAGCAAAAATAATTCAATATTATGCAAAGTACGGAGCAGGAACAGAGCAACAACCTCATCTATTTTCTGACTTATCAATGTTCTGAGGCCTCCTCACTGTCCGAACACCTCCAGATGCCGTTTCTTAGCCGTGGCTCAGTGGGTAAAGGAAGGAGAAAGCTCCTCAGCCAGTTTGGATTGAGACATTTCGTTTGTTTCCCATTTACAGAGCCAGGGCTGCATACAAACACATGACCATTATTCCAGCACCCAAACAGATCGGAGAGCTAGCAAAAGTTATCAAACAACAGTCCTGGTGTGACTGCTGGTGTGCTGCGGCCTTAAATTTAAACATTTAATGGGCTCCAGGGTGGTGGAGATGTAAAAAAGGACATCCTGAGTTTGATTCATAGTCTTTTTAAGAAAAAGCAAACTGTAAATGTAAATGTAAAAGCGTTTTTATTGTCATTGCACAGTTAAAGTACATGTGTTTAACCCATTCATGGCACTGAACCAACACACACACAAGCACACACTCACCCAGCACATTTGAGGGTTAGGGCATCTTAGCTGTGATTGTTGAGGGAGGAGACAGTGCTGTTCCCTCTCAACCCCACCCCCCAGTTCTCCTTCTGCTTGAGGGGATCAAGCTGTGACTGTGAAGTTGCATTGGAACGAATGGCTGTGGTCACTGGCAGTACAGTTGTGGATGGCAGATGTTGTGTGGCATTCCTGTATACATGGGATTGGAGGCAGTTTAACTGATCTTCCGCTGTTTATTTGTGTTCGTGGTTGACGGCATGGAGAGTAAAGCAGTGGAAGCATAGAGCCGAGGAGATTCAGTAATGTGTGGTATGAGAGGAAGAATAGAACAAGGAAAAAGAGTAAAGAGTTAGTTCCATGTGGTTGACAAGGGTTCAATTCGCCTCAGCAACAGCTAGAGTACCTGTAACTACGAGTCCTTGGGCAAGACTCCTAATGCCGCATTCGTCTACGTCCGCAGCGCGATTCTAGCTGCTAGCCGCTCTGGATTCGTCTGTTGGCCAATAGCCTTAACACTTGATCTACAAATTCAACTGTGACTTGAAACCATCCCAAATCTAATGAAAGACAAACAGCAAACAAATGCCTTCCACACCATAAGCCGGCTCCTGAGTCCCAGGAGAGGAGGGAAAGATTAAGGTAGTCGTCTGGGCCTGAGTGAGAGGATGGAGGGGGCTGATTTTCTTCTTTTTTTTTTTTTAAACAGCGCCAGCAACAGGCAGCCTGTCTGTCTCCATCTCCACAGCTTAATTAGAACCACAACTGTAGATACAGGCTGCCGCCGAGCGAAAGACACAGTCGAAGCCACAGCAGTGATGCAGAGTGCGCTGTGGCCGTGTACAGTGAGCTAAAGTACACCAAGCTCAGGGCTGAAAGGTAGCCTTCACAGTGGCCCGAGCTGAGCTATCTGTGACCTGGCCTCTGTGTTTCTCCACCAATGTCATTTCTATGGCAAAGGAGAACATAATCAAGGCTTTTAATGCTATTATCCCAGCAGTGGGATAGGATGTTAGATAAACAGGCAGCGGGGAGGGTACCGGGGGGAGGGGGGGGGGCTATTTAATTTAATGAGCGTCCAGACAAAGAGCACTTTCTTCTCTGCCTTTAGCTCTGACCGTTGTCTAATCAAACCAACACCCTCACAAAGATAAAGAATGGTTCTTTTACTCTTATCCAGTAAAGGAGCCTTGAAAAGAAGTCCTGGTTTTACATAAACCATGAAGGTGATAGGAACCAGACATCTGACGTATTTAATCCCAACATTTATCACAGAAAAAACGGACAGAGATGTGTTGCCTGATGCCTCAGACACTCTTCTACACTCTGCCGGACATAAGGGTCTCTCAAAGGCCCTGGCGTAGTGAGAAATCATGATTTTGTTCTGCTGAGATTTAAAGGATCACTAGGTAAGATTTTGTGTTTTGCTGCTGCCCCCACCCTCCCCAATGCTGAAGAGTGTAATTCACTTTTACAGCACTGTCCTGAAAAGAAGGCGGTCAGGTTGGGGCAGGGAAAGGAGAGGGGGGTGCGGGGGGATGTCTTACACTCCTTCTAAAGTTACATAGTGCAGTTTCTGCAGTGCTAAGCCCACATTAGTCTCCAAGTGTTCTTGTAAAGCGCTAAGACTAAAGAATTGTCCCACCCCCTTGTCGGAATCCGTCCAATCACAGTGCCAAACCTACTCTATAATTTATACATTGTGAGAATGCTGCTGTTGTTTTTGATCCTTGTGATAGCTTAACTAAAGCACACCACAGACCCTAGAACTGTGTTCCCTTGTGGAAAATGACGTCTTTTCAATGACGTCAATCTTAATAGCTTTGAATAGCTTTCTAGCGCTCCTAGAAATGCATCTTGATGTAAGAATAAACACCTCACACAGGGCCATATATCGATCAAACCAGGGGTGTTAAAATGACAGGACCCCTCAGGGTCAGCCAGGTCCATTGATTTCCGCACATCAGCATGGTCAATTGCCTCCTTCTTAGCAAAACTGGGCATTTTCTGCCCCAGTGGTCATTGCCGGGGTAAATCAGTAACCCAGGCAACACAACAGCCACATGACCAAGTCCCCAGCACCTAGCTGTAAACAAAGCCCCTGGACAAGTGGCTTTGGTCAGGCCGTTAACAGCAGAAGTTGCCGGCTGCACGTTGCTGATGGTGTTTATTTGACTGGTATTGTTCTCCTCTGGGGTATGCCTTCTCTTGTAAAAGTTTATGATGTCCATAGTGCACAGGGAGCAGCGAAGATAAACAGCCACAATTAAAGCACTGCAGACGGACATGTTAAAGCTGCCCGGAATATATTATCATCGACGGCAAGGCTTTTACAGTGTGTCAGAGCCTGACCTCCCTGGAATGAATTGTTAGCAGCTTATAGCGACTGTTTATAGTGGTTGCCCAGTGCTGAAAAGTGGGATTCAGAGCTGAGAATGACACCTTTTACAGTCGTAATGTTTCTTATTAGAGTTCTAGTTTTAGAGACTACCCTTCGTTTATTTAAATGCTAGCCATATTTAGTTGAATCTGCCTTGACAGTGGCTCTACACCTTTCTGTTCATTCAGTCAACACAGATCTATAAATAATCAGTTAGTCTCCACTCAATCTTCCACCGCTCACCTGCAGTTCAAGCTTTTGTGGACAGTCCCACCCCGCGTTTTGTCTGGATTGGTTCCTTAGGGTTATGACATAAGAAATCCTGGCTGTCTGCATCCAAAAATGTTTTTGAGACTGTTTTATGTCTTTGGAACCCCCGCAGTGTCAAAGCAGAGCAGTTTCGAGTGGCAGCCATGGTGCTGACTGCTTATTTCACTCGTGATACGTCTTCTAGCGCGTGTGTAGCATGTGTCGTCTGGCATACGTGTCAGTGCTCGGGAGCAGATGTATGCTCGGAGCATTTGTGGAGCATGTGTCTCCAGACTCTGGAGGAGCACAGGCGCCCGCTCTGCTTGAGTGGCAGTGGGAAGAGAGAGAGAGAGAGAGAGAGAGAGAGAGAGAGAGAGAGAGACAGAGAGAGCAAGGCCAGGTTTGTTCTGTTGTGGTGCACCACTGTATGGTACATAATCTACTCAACTCTACTCCCCACCCCCCAAAATCAACCTGGTGTTGTCACAAAAACGTTGTCTCAAACAGGAACCACAGGCTTTGGAATCCAAAACCATGGTGGCGCTAAGGTTAAGCATTGTTTACTTATCGTGTATTCGCATGTTGTTGTTGTTTGGGACCGAACACAGCTCCGCGCATCAGTTCCGATCCGGGTCTGGGGTCTGGGGTCTGGGGTCTGGGCTCTAGGCTCTGGGCTCTGGGGTCTAGGCTCTGGGGTCTGGGCTCTAGGGTCTAGGCTCTGGGGTCTGGGCTCTGGGGTCTGGGGTCTGGGCTCTGGGGTCTGGGCTCTGGGCTCTGGGGTCTAGGCTCTGGGGTCTAGGCTCTGGGGTCTAGGCTCTGGGGTCTGGGCTCTGGGGTCTGGGCTCTGGGCTCTGGGCTCTGTGCTCTGGGCTCTGGCCTCTGGGCTCTGGGCTTTGGGGTCTGGGCTCTGGGGTCTGGGGTCTAGGCTCTGGGGTCTGGGGTCTGGGCTCTGGGCTCTGGGGTCTGGGGTCTAGGCTCTGGGGTCTGGGCTCTGGGCTCTGGGGTCTGGGGTCTAGGCTCTGGGCTCTGGGGTCTGGGGTCTGGGGTCCGGGCTCTGGGGTCTGTGCTCTGGGCTCTGGGCTTTGGGGTCTGGGGTCTGGGCTTTGGGGTCCGGGCTTTGGGGTCTGGGCTTTGGGCTCTGGGCTCTGGGCTCTGGGGTCTAGGCTCTGGGGTCTGGGGTCTAGGCTCTGGGGTCTGGGGTCTGTGCTCTGGGCTTTAGGGTCCGTGCTCTGGGGTCTGGGGTCTGTGCTCTGGGGTATGGGCTCTGGGGTCTGGACTCTGAGCTCTGGGGTCTGGGTTGGTGAGTCCATTGCTAAACCTCTTTTAAAAGCAGCTTCTTTGTTTGGTTTGAACGTCAACATAAATGATGCGTGCAAGGTGCTTTATTTCCGAATGATGTTGTTTAAAAGATAAAAGGCGCTTGCAGATAGTAACAGACCATTACTCCACATCTCTCTATTTTTAGGATGTGGAGGCCTATGATGTTGAAGGGGTTAAAATGCCCACGATAACAGAGCTTCCACTGCTATCTGCATGAGGCTAATGCACGTGGCCAGCTGAAGTTGAAGTCCTCTTTACTGTGGTCTCAGAGATAAGCTGAAGAGGCAGGACGTGTGTTAGTACAAGCCTTATGTCGTAGCTTTTGCCCGGCTACATCCTGTCTCCCTCGCACTGGACGGTGTGTGTGTGTGTGTGTGTGTGTGTGTGTGTTTAGCCCTCTTTCCTTAACACTCTATAAGTTCGACTCGTCTTTCTCACTCTCGGCCACCCCGAAGTACCCCCTTCTGCCCCTGCCTCTGCACCCCCCGGCAGGAAAAATAAACTTGACCCTTCTGATAGCAGGAGGTTCCTGGGGAGAACTGACCCCCTCTTCCAGCCTGCCCCAAACAGCCTTTGTCCACTCTCCAGGGTCGCCACATTCCTCTGGCCCCCATTCAGCCGAGGCTGTTTACCCAGGTGGAGGGCCTGCATCTCCGCCGGGAGTTGGGGAGTAGATGCGAGGTCAATCACTCACTATCTTATGTCCACCCGCAGCAATCAGACCATTCAGGTGCCCTGAAGTGACCCGGGACTTATCTAGTGAAAGTACTACATCAAAAGAGGTCCATAGCTTTTATCTAGAATGCATTATTCCAATCAAACTGGAATCTCTCTGTTTGGACGGTGCCTTAAGGGGGGGACACACAAATGCTTAAACAGTCAGCTATCAGCAGAGTGAGAGGTGTAGTTGGGTCAGGTTGCCACTTATTCACCAACAGCAAAGCATTGAATATAACCTAGCCATTTACGCCCCATTTTTACCAACTGTGAGAAGGAATTTGGGGTGAATTTACAGGCTAGGGGTGGCACACAACTCCAGAGTGTGTTCTCTCTGTGACTGCATGGGTTTCCGCCGTGTCGTCTGGTTTGATCTAACAGTCCAAACACTCATGTTGGAAGGCGGAGTGGCTGTGTGAAACGGCATGACCGTGTGGGCACCAACCGGACAGGATGAAGCAGTTACAGAAAGTGCATGAATGAATGAATGAATGAATGAATGAACGACTGAAAGTACTGGTTAGTTACAGTTGTAACCATTGAGAAAGTAAAGAGCCAATAATTCATTCATTCATTCATTATCTGTAACCCTTATCCAGTTCAGGGTCGCGGTGGGTCCAGAGCCTACCTGGTATCATTGGGCGCAAGGTGGGAATACACCCTGGAGGGGGCGCCAGTCCTACACAAGGCAGAGTCAATAATTGTGATAATTAATTAGAGACAAGTGCGCAATAAATAAATAACCAACAACCTGTCCTGGAATGTCCAACACTTCAGACGAAGCCAAACCATAAGCTGTGTATTTACACAATTACGTATGCACACGACTACCAATACTACAGCAACCACAGCTTCTTATGACAATCCAAGAGCAATGCCAGATGCACGAAGTATCGAACCTTTGGGAGTCGACGCCTATTCACCATGTGTTCATTTTATTTAGCTCCTCACACTCCTAAAGGAAAAGCCTCATTCTTCCCCAGAATCCTGTGACACAGCGGCAGGTACTGCGGAGGCTTCTTTTTGCCGTGTGTACGATGATTTTAGAGTGTGGTTCTAGAGCTGTCCTGCTGAGAAGGACAACAGAGAGAGCGCTGGGAAAAGGTTAACGTGGACACGGATCGAGTCGCCCTCACCACAGCCCCAGAAAGAGACGGAGCATTTTCCTTTTATTGCGTTTTATTATCGTCTACAAATCAGAAACGGTTTGTTTCTATTGACTTTTTTCACATTTCAACAGCTCTGTTTTAAAATGTGAATGCTAGAGCCACACTTGGTCAAGTATAGAGCAGCACAAGCTGTGGGTTGATGCTCCCCCCCACCCCTGCCCCCCCGCCCCCCCCCCCACACACCATAGGGTATTTGACATTTATGGACATTTTCAAGGTTCTTAAATTGGAGGTTCGTTTTCTTTAAGGCATTAGGAGCTTCAACACCCCTCAGAATGCAGTCCTAACGTCTTGGAGACCCCTCTAGCCGACACATGGCATTGGGCGAGCATCCCATTTACTTTTCTGCTTAATTATAGTGAGTCTCTGTGCAAACGTTTGGACTCATATGAGAATTTGATTCCATTCTGTTGTCCATTCAGTGATTTACAGGTCAACGTGTTTCCCTTGAGACTCTGCGCACAGCGTGTGCTTAGACCTTCAAACAACACCAAATCTAATAACAGCAGTGAGCCTCAGGCTTTAGCGAACACGATAGCTTTTATAACTTCCTAAATCCCCGTCTTACGGCTGAGGATTTTCCTACGTTGGAGACAGAGCTGTTGTAAAGCCGAGCCCACTGTCTGTGTTATCGTTACAGGAGGTTAAAGAGAGAACGAGCCCTTTTCAGGAGGAAAACAGGAGAAGCAGAGATTTAGAAAGTATGCGAGAGAGAGAGAGCGTTATAACCAGGGCGCGGAGGTTGGAAAGGTCTGAGCTTACGGACCTCATCAATCCCATGTGTGTTGGAGTGAGTGTGTGTCGGTGGTCATCAGCCTGGGAACTGAGGGTCTTCCCACACTCCTCTGAGCGTCTCTGTCCTGTGAGGAGGCAGTTACGGCACTAAAACTCTCTAGACTGTGACTGAGGAGAAAGGCCTCTAGACTCCCCTCAACACTTCATTAACTCATCACACTGACCCAGAGAGCCAGGTGACGTACCGCAGCATGAACCCAAATTTGGGAAGACATTTGGAGTCGATACCTACGTATAGTGTGTCCATCTGGGCTTTGAGGAACAGGAAATGATATTTGATGTTGTAGAGCAGCTGCACATGAGCTTAAGGTCATCGTGACCAATGCCAAGTATGGGCTAGAGGGTGTCAATCTCCCCAACATTGGGCTGTTGGGACGTGGTACTACTCAATGATGGCACTCTGTTTAAAATCTTTGGGATGAGCTGGAGTAACGTGACCTACACATCTAACCTCAGTACCATCAAATCCTTACAGAAATGTTCCAACATCTAAAGGGATAAACTACATATTAATACCCTTCATTTACCCACTGTCACCTGCAATAGGCATTGGGCATTGAGGCCTAAGCACCTGAGTCCACAGTCCAGTACTGGGCCATGGGTCGTTTGGTACCAAGCTCCAAATCCCGCCAAATAAATAACACATGGTGCGTTAGTGGCATAACCATGTAATTATTAATTATAAAAGGTGGACTGCCATTCAGAGCTGTGTCATTTTTTGTAGTTTCGCTACGGTGCAGGTTTAGCAGTCCAGGAAACTCACAGACCAATCACATCTGACGCTACTCAGCCAATCAGATCTGTGCATTATAAGGCTACGTTATATATTCGGCTACTTCAGTATACAAGATATGTCACTGATCATTCTGATATATGCCTAACGTGTGTTTGCGAACGGATATGTGGCTCCAAATCATGTGGCCTCCCACTGGATTAAGAGGACAAACTACCAGAACCCAAACTGTGGAGGTTTGAAGATTTATTTCTGTCCCGAAACAACAGCCCTGACAACACTGTTGATATTTCCCTCCGCATATTTGTGTGGGTTTTCAGCTGACGGCCACTGAAACCAGGCTTGGTAATTAACTGGACGCCTGAGGTTGACACTCATAGACATAACACCGTGCCACCGCCACCGCCGCCTTGTCTCCGGGACCGGGGCTGGCATTAATGGCGATGCGTATTGTTGTATTTTGTGGCTGTTGCGCTTCATGTCGTTTAACAACAAAACATAACAACTTCCCCCGTCCCCCTGCTTCTCCAGTGCACCGGGTGTCGTCCGGTCTGTTGTCGTAAAAAAGCTTGGGAACCCCAGCGCTGGAGTATCCCATTCCTGTGGAGATTAGGTGTCAGCGATAGGTGCACCTTAAAGTAGCTCAGCTCACTCACTGTAAAGGGTGTCTAGACATGTCCTGTACCTCATGAGCTGTGGCTTTTCACTGGGATTCTACCAGACGGTTGGAGATATCTGGCCACACCTCGAGGCCCGGTCGCCTTCATTAACCCTTCACACAGACTGTAGAACGCATCCACTCCCTCACGGAGCGTTCCTTATGTAA